>NC_048422.1:5999960-6047501 GCF_013103735.1 Etheostoma cragini
AGTAACGAGCCAATTTTGTAAAATGTAAGAAGTAGAAAGTACCGATATTTGTGTAAAAATGTAAGGAGTAGAAGTAAAGAGTCGTCCTAAAAATAAATAGTAAAGTAAAGTAGAAATATCAGAAAAATCTACTTGAGTACAGTAACGAAGTATTTGTACTTCGTTACTTCCCATCTCTGCATCACTATCATCTTCTTTGGCATTAGGAATACTTGGGAAAAGGAGCGTATGGTGGCTGGGGGCCCTTTACAGGGTTTACTCCAGGGCTGAAAAAAAAACATCACAATCACCCAGAAACCAACTGTTTTAGCACTCCCCTTCAACACATGTGCATAGGCTACCAACAGGGTTCAACATTAGCAACATTTATCGTCCAATTTCTGGTAAAATATGCAAGTGGCTGGTAGATTTGCCTTACTCACCGGCCAAAAATACTTACCAGATGCCCAAACCACCTCAACTTGCTCCTTTGCAAAGGAGCAGGGACTCTACTCCGAGCTCCTCTCGGATGACTGAGCTTCTCACCCTGTCTCTAAGGGAGATGCCAGCCATCTTTCTGAGGAAACCTATATTGGCCACTTGTACCCTGGATGTTGTTCTTTCGCTCACGACCCAGCCTTCATGATCATAGGTGAGGGTAGGAACAAACACTGACCGCTTGATTGAGAGCTTTGCCTTCTGGCCCAGCTCTCTTTTCGTCACAATGGTCCTGGGCGCCTCCCTAGGGAGGTGTTTCAGGCATGTCCAGCTGGAAGGAGGCCTCGGGGAAAACCCAGGACTAGGTGGAGAGATTATATCTCCAACCTGGCCAGGGAACGCCTCGGGATCCCCCGGTCGGAGCTGGTTGATGTGGCAAAGGGAATGAATGTGGAAAGGGAAGTTTGGGGTTCCCTACTGGAGCTGCTCCCACGCAACCCGATAGCTGGTAAGCGGATGGAGATGGATGACTGGACCAGCCAAGAAAAGTAAAATGGTAACATTTACTACCCTGCATACCAGCCCCGAATACTCTCACTTAGCTGAGGGGTAAGAGAGTATTATAATGTACTCACTGAGTCAAAACGACTGCCTGGCTCCTGATGGTAAGATGGCTAAAGGCTGAGGGTAGAGCCTGGGTGTCATCAAGATGCCTTGTATAGTAAACAAGTTACAAGTCTGTAAGTTAATATGAAGCTTGTGTTATAGTGGAAGTTGGATAAATTAGAAGGTCATAGTACTATGTTTTGCAAGAACCTTAGCTTGCTAATATATAACAAACATTAGCTTACTAACAGAACCTGTCCTCTCTGGTAGGGTGCTAAAATAATCGTTTGACATGCTTAAATCTTGTGTTTTTACCAGCTAGCTACCAGCACTTTGTGAAGTTATATTTTGGGAGGTGGGACTTAAATGTGTTCCGTCCCATAGTGGGATGTGATTGGTCAGTATTTAGATGAGAGAAAAACCAGTGGGCCAACAATGTGATCTCTCTCCTCTCTGTGGGCCAGTCAGCCAAAGACCAAGGATGTGAACGGCCAGTGTCCGTATGAAAGACAGACAACTGGGCCAATCATGCGATCTTTCTTCTCTCTATGGGCAGATAAAAAAAAGTTTTAGATGGGCGTGCAGGCCATTCAGCCCACACAAATAGACTGGCCTACCAGATAACCCCCGGGTGCTCCCGGTGGCCTGGGCAACTCTATTTGGTATCTACACTGATATGGTCCTGAATAGGACCCACCTGTCTAAAGTTAAACCTAACAAGCTGTTTACAGTTTGACACAAGTGATGTGTGTGACAGATGCTCTCTATCACCTGCCAACCAATCTGCTGTCCAAAGCTGGTATGAAACACTCTCTAAAAGCCTTCAGTAAACCTGTGGTTCCTAGCCTTTAACCTCCATGTTTTTTGATGTCCCTGGAGGACTTGAATGGTTGAATGTCCTTTCATACTTAATTAAGTACAATATCAGGGGCTACTCTGATAATTATAACAAAACTTCTGTTCTGTTCTTTTTTGTCTATGTGACCATGTTTATCCTGTTGTGGGGAGGGGGGTTAGCTTGTACGTAAGTTTTTCTAACTGTAAAATTGGGTGATATCAGATTAATGTGTGTTTGGTACTGATAAACAATAGATAAATGTGAAAAAAGAAGTCAAATTTACTATAGAGACGTTAACTACAAATGGGGAAAAACATGTTTATATGATTAGAGAGAAGCTGTGTTTTCACACTTCATTACAGTCGTTATAGAATTTTTGGAACCTGTGTCTCTGTAGCTGGGATGCATCTTCTACAATTGGCTTCAGTAGTCGGCCCTGATAAGCTGCTGCTTGGGGTATTTGTGTGTGTGTGTGTGTGTCTGTGTGTGTCCATGTGAACGCTGTGTGGCTATTTGTCTGTGTTTGGGGTTTTGCCATCTTGTGGAGCATTCTGTCAATATAGGAATGAATTATTTCAGAAATTGGTCACTTTCCCAGATTTCTTTCTGTCTTCGCATTTATTTAGTCATTTTAGTGAAAATAAAATTAAGATTACGTTTTTACTTGCATAAGTGTGAGCAGTATGCTTTGTGTTTACAAAATGTCATCCTGCTTGTGGGCTTGTTTGTGTAGTAAGTGATTGGCATTAGGAGAGAATTTTTGTTCCACTTAAAGATATAATAGACAACATTTCAGCAGTACAATTTCTAAAAACAATCTCAATCAGAAAAGGATTTATTAAGTAATTAGCACTTACAAGGAATTTCCTTGGTTGTTGGTGCATATAAACATATTAAACAATATGAAATAAACAACAGTATTTTGTTGAGTTGTGTACTGTACATGATCCTAAATGTTTCCAAGTATATTCAAACCTGAAATCTGTAATTTTAATCAAGGGCATGGTCTATGTCATTTGGTCACCATGTCACCTTTGCTCATGCACTAGTATTGTGGTTGTCTGCCAGAAGCACTGATTAATTAACTTTTAATTCAGTTTGAAGCTACATTTTTACAATACACCTAACTATAGTGTTACAAACAGCTAAGCTAACCTGGGCTTGCTACATAAAGGCACACAGCTGCTGAAGGTCAACCCAGCCAGTAACATTCCACCTGTCCCGTTCTCCCTATGTGTTCACCATGAGAATTAGACTAACTTGCCTGGATGTGTATATCTTTCCAACCCCTGCTGTGTTGGCTAAATTCGATCACACAAACATGTTTATGTGACATGTCAGTCTCCCCCTATTAGCTCAATCCTCCTAAAGACCCTGCGTAACAGTGCATTTTAACCAGATAAAGAATTTTAGTTATTGGATCGAATGATGATTACCGAAGGAATCCTAGCGAAGAGAAACTGACTGCAATGACTGCACTGCTTTGTCTTTTGTTATTGCTTTGGTTGACAGATTTCTAGCACCAGAAAATTCTGTAGTGCAGGTAAGATTTGATATAATACATAATAAGTATGCATTAGAACAATTCTTTTTTCCAGTCATTTAATATGAGAACAAAGAGGGGTCCCCAACTGTACATCATTTATACATATATATTTTTTTTGCATATGACTACTTTCCAACAATGTTTCTAATACTACATTTTCAGTTTGCTTGTTGTGGATAAATGTGCATGGTCTATTATCAACTTAATATATACAGACTTATATAAACTCTTCCATTGGCCATGTTTTAGAACATCCCCTTCCAACATTTCCATTATTAAATAATCTGTTGATTTTTTTTTTCCCTCAAATAATCAAGGATGTTTGGTTTATAAAAGAAAAGAAAATTGCAAAAAAGGTTAACCAGTGTTTCCTAAAACCCAACATGATGTCCTGAAATGTGTTGTTTGGTCCACAACTTAAAGATATTCTGTTTACTGTCATAAAGGAGAGAAGAAATGAGAAAAAAAATCGACATTTAAAAAGCTGAGATCAGAGAAAGCAACATCATGTAATGCTTCTTGTTAACATTTGGAGGTTTACCTACTCCAATGAAAAGAGTTTGCAGTGTCATTGGGGCCACTTAATGCGGACTCTGTACATAACTAGGGTTCCTAGTTGAACCCCTCTTGTTTCATGAGTCATTTCTTACACAGTAAATTTCTTGACACTCTATTTCTACGTGATGAAACTAGAGGGGTTCTGCAGCTGGCCTTTGTGCATTCAGCCTTTTGTGTATGAAATGGATTCCCTGGACTCTCATGAGAGCGTATTTTTTTTTTTTTTTCACGGCATCATCTGAAAGCAGTTTACCTGCTGATGTCATTTCCCATTATGCTCTGGTACATTCCATTGTTTTTCCCGGTGCTGTTTGTTCTCTTTGAAAGCAGGGCCGAGTTTCATCAGCCCATTGTCACAATCAGCATTTTTCTCCAGGGACAGCGCATTAGGTCTGCTGTACCATGGCTGCTTAGCCGAGTACCACTGCTTCTTATTCACCGGATGGAGCAGCATGTTAAACCTACTGCCCTCCCTCCGTGGCCTCCATTACCCTCCATCTTTGTTTTTCTCCTTAAGTGTCATGTTGCTCAAACTCCCTGCACCCCTGCTTCTCATTGCTTTGAGAAACACTGCTCATTTTGCTTTCTTCCTCCATTCCCCCTAAATGCGGTTACATTTCACAAAACAGCATGCACCATGATAAGCTTTTTTGGAACTATAAATCAAAGTGATGCTCGGTCACTGCCACTTGGCAACGTATCTAAGAGAGAAGCCAATGTGCTTGAATCAAACTAGGGATGCACTGATATGAAAATGTTGGCCCATACCCATAACCAATATTATTATTGCTGATATGAATGAAAGTCCAGTTTAACTCACATCTGTAATAAAAAGAACTATGGATTATAAAACAAAAATATCCTGACAAGTTGTTAGGATTAATCAGGGTTTTCTGTGGGTTGGCGAGGGAGACATCACTAAAGCAAAACCCACCTAAAGTTAAGTTAAGTGAGCCTGAGTTGAATTTGTTGCTAGCTCTGTGCCCCCCCCCCCTTCACTTTGTTTACCGAGCAGCCAGCAAACAAGACACAGGAGCTTAGCTTGGGTCTTTAGGAGTTGTAGCAGTCATTCTTGAGTCGTTGTAGCAGTTATTAACTATCGAATTGGTGGTGTTAAAGAATTTGACACTGTGTCCTCCTTACATTATTTCAACCTTTGCAAGTATCGCATTCCTCAATTCACGTGTCTTGTTTCACTCAAACTTTGCATGGCCAAAAAAAAAAACACACCAACGCCGCAATGACACACACAACAACTAGACGGAAATAATCGATTGTTCACATCGGGCCAGTTTTGCTTAGCAGACCGATGTGTAAAAACATGACTAACCTCGGCCATTTTCTGCATGTCATTCCCCCCCTCTCTCCCCCCTTTAGGCCCCAAAATGAAGGCCTAAAAATGCTCAAAAATAATCTCTTAAAAAATGGTGACTTCGGAACAATATTAGCAACAAAACTAATGAAAGACTTAGACTTAAATGTTTCCTTTTTGTATGACCCTCTCCTGTCACCCATTCGGTGTGATCCTGATTGCATTTTGACTCCCAGGCACCCTTGTAATATCTGACGATTCAGACAGATGTGACACATGTCATGGGCTGGTGATGTGTATTGTTCAAATCAAGGAGAAAGCCTTTGCGATCAACACTGGTAAACGTTTGACACAATGATAAAATCAAGGACACAGGCAGTTTTCCGTCATGCTGTTTGTGGTTCTGTGCCTTTTTGGATGCCTGTACTTCTCGGTCTCGTAGTTAGGGCTGTGCAAATATCTACTTTACATTGCCATCGATATATGAGGCTGGATGTCGTCTTAAAATTGGTTTTTCGCGATATGACACAAGTGAACTTGCCAGACTGTTTTAGCTGTTCTCTTATTGTCCTTGACCCACTTTGTCATTATGTCCACATTATTGAGGATTATTTATCTAAAATGTCATTGTATACATTCTTTTGTGAATGCACCAAAGTTAACTATGCACTATTGCGGCAGTATTGACGTCATCAGTAAATTTGATTATCTCCATATTGCCAAACTGTACTTGCTCTCTAACTCTTTTGCTCTCGCTCGTGCTCTCCCTCTGCGAGTAAAGGCTACATGCAGTGTACCTGCTCATGTGCTGCTGAACTAATCTGTTAGAAACTTTTATCTCTACCTCTGCATTGATACTGCCATAAAGAGGAGGTGGAAGATAGAGGGAGTAATGAGAGACATTTTGGTCCAGCGATCTTCAGTGCTGACAGGGTTTTGTTGCCTCAGAATTGAAGTTATTATCTCTCAGCACATATCAAGATTGTGAAATTGATTTTTCCGGATCGTTGTGCTCAAGGAGACGGGCATCCTCTGCATTCTGCAGGACTCTGACAAGTAATAATTCCAGTTGTTGCTTCAAACATATGTTATTAGGAGCATTTAGCAGTTCATTGCAAGTATTGTGAGAAGAAGACAGATAAATTGAGATTAATGTAAGGTTTATCGTTATTGAATCAACAGCCAGGTGTAACCTAGCGAGCAGGTGAAGAAAACAAACAACAAAATGACTAGCTAACCTTAAATGTGCCAGAACTAAAGACCAATGCAACATCCGGCTTAAATTGACTGACAACATTATAACGTTATATGACTTACAGTTCTCAAGGTTCTTAGAGTTTTTTTCCGTGTGGCGTGCGCGCCCGCTCGCGTTGTGAGGCGCGTGTCTGCGATATTCTCCGACATGCGCTCACAATCACTCCTGATAGAAGACCCTTTGTAAAAAACTAAAGTAACAAGCCAATTTTGTAAAATGTAATGACTAGAAATTACCGATATTCATGTTAAAATGTAAGGAGTAAAAGGTTGCCACAAAAATAAATAGTAAAGATAAAAATAAGAATAATCTGAAAAATCTACTTGAGTACAGTAACTTTATTACTTCCCATCTCTGTTTCGGACCAATTACAGGAAGTAAGGCAACTACGTACCATAGAAGAAGAAAAACCCTGGAAAAAAAACCTTGCTAAAACAATTAAAATGAGTTGTGGAAGTACATGGGGGGAGGAGGTTAGATATTTAATTTTAATTTGGTCAGACGAAAACCTTAATAGTCAATTAGAAAACACTCACAAAAATGCAGACATTTACAAAAATTCTGAGCTGACAAAAGAGAGAAGGTATGAGCGAACAGTAGAGTAATAATGAAACAATTGGGCTTTCCTCATGTATCTGTTCATTAATTTTCGTACATACGGAAAAAACTACTTTTAGCCAAAAAATGCCAAAATGACTAAACTGCAACTTCAGACGCACACTTATCTATTTACCCATCAAAAGGAGACGCAACACACGTGCGTGGTGACGACACGCCGTAGGTATGTCATGGAAAGTTCTTTAGTGCACTGGCAAAATCACTATGTGAAACCAAAATGAACGGGATCAAATGTATACAATGTAATTGAACACAAACGTTGATTCGGACCCAGAGTACAGAGTTTCCTCAGGAGGGGGCTGGCGTCTCCCTTAGAGACAGGGTGAGAAGCTCAGTCATCCGAGAGGAGCTCGGAGTAGAGCCGCTGCTCCTACGCGTTGAAAGGAGCCAGTTGAGGTGGTTTGGGCATCTGGTAAGGATGCCTCCTGGGCACTGCCCTAGGGAGGTGTTCCAGGCACGTCCAGCTGGGAGGAGGCCTCGGGATCCCCCACTCAGAGCTGGTACATGTGACTTGGGAAAGCGAAGTTTGGGGTCCGCTGCTGGAGCTGCCCGCGACTTGATACCGGATAAGCGGAAGGATGGATAGATGAATGATTCGGACTTTGGTCTGGACTTTTAGGTGTGAAAAGACCCTACGTAGCAATACATCCGAAATAAACCATTTGGTGCTGTTATGAACCACCAATAGTATTTTTAAATCAATTCTATGAGAGACAGGCCAGTGTAAATACCTCTGAACCAGAGTGATATGATCCACTTTCTTGGTCAGTACCTGCCATTGGACGAATGATTTGATTGTCTATAGTATTTAACACACATCAACAACAGCAATACACATGAAACCTTTTCATGCAGAGACTTTTCTGATTGTTTGTGATCATTTCTAGTCTGAAATGAAAGCTGAGCTCCTCGTGTTTGTGGTGTACAGGAATTGTTCGATCATTAGGTCTTCAACTCTGTTCAGTTTGATTTCTCCAGGCCACCGGGCACACGGGAATACATTGAGCTGCAGAGGGACTGCACATACAAGAAGCTATCAGAAGGCAATGAGGCAAAGCTGACAGCAATTTTCAGTAGGAATCTGTTAGAAATGTATTTGTTGTGTGTGTCTGTGGAAAGATGTTTGATCATTTGAGGTTTTTTGCAGCCAGAAGCTGTGCGAAAACGTGGTTGGTTTCATATAATCTTTAATTTCCATCCCAAATGTAGTAGTGTTGCACTTTATATGCACTGCTACAACCTTACACAGCATTTGTACCATGAATATTTTTATGTGGGCAGATTCTATGCCCTTACAAAATCCCATTAAATTGATTGAAGTGTGGACTTGCACTAATGTGCGTTCTGAGAAATACAAATGTTTGGGTAACAATTTATAATAACCATCAAATAAATAGTGAATTGATAGTTAATGCAACTTTAGTTTAGTAAAAAAAACATTTCCATAATGACTTATGTTATAAATTTTAAATATGTTATTTAATCAAATAATAAGTTTGACTTATGTTTGTGTATTCACTCTCTTCTCTCCTCTCCTCAGGTGCTGAAGGGCAGTAAAAAGCTTTGCCTCTCTGTGCGTTCAGTCGGGCGGATTCCCGGCGGCTACGTCACCAACCATGTTTACACCTGGGTTGACCCTCAGGGTCGGAGTGTGTCCCCCCCTCCCGACCTGACTGAGCACCGGAGCGCCACCCTGAGGAGAACCGACAGCCAGCGACGCAGCAACATGCAGCTGCTGCAGGAGGGAGACGAGAAGAAGGTGAGGCTTTACACGGGAAACTTAAAACCAGAGCTCTGGAATAATGAAGCAACAATCAATACAGTATCACAATATTTCCAGTGGCAACTCTGTACTGATACACAGACGCCCAGTATCGATATTTTATCGTATGTGTTGGTCAGTTTGTCCCATTTTGTAGCAATAAAATTTAAGTGAAAAAACAGAGAAATGTATCTTTTTAGATGAAACAGATGTTGACAAAGTTTCCTTTTGGGGACATTATTTGAAATTGGGAAAAATTAGAAGTTGGAAAAAAAGTTATAAATTGCAATATATGACAGAATATTGCAATGTGTAAAATTGCAATAATATTGTATCGTGGCATAAGTATAGTGATGATATCATATCGGGAGCCGTCTGGTGATTTCCTCGCCTAACTATTTAAATCATTTAAAATATTTTATAGGTTGCCATGACAATAATTTGTTTAAAACAGGCATCCTTTGAACAGTTTCTGTTTAGTTATATCAAAACTTTAGGTGCATTGATCATTTCTTTAAATTCTTTAAAATTCTGAGTCATTGATATAAAAATATTAAATCAAATATTCATGATGAATGTAAAAAGGCAAGCTAAACTACGTTGATCTAAAGGGAGCGAAATAATGATCCAAAAAAAATGATCCAAAAATCACAAACACCATAAACCTAAAAATCATGCCCTCCCTTTAAGGGATGAAGTTCTGCTTCTGTACCAGGCGTCATGCTGTGAACCAACCTTCAGACTGAGATGAGGATAATGCCCTCTCTGTTTACATACAGCCGAGTTTCTTTCACTCTGCCTATGAAGGCCTGTTGGCTCTGCGTCTCTGTGTCTTTGGAACCTAAACTCATCTCTACTAAACTCTTATCTCCCTTTATGTAACTCCTCACACTCATCAAATGGTCTCAATGTATATGAGACAACAAATTGGTCGCACATTTACAGAATTAGGCTTCAATTATATTTGCAATGCCCGTTTGCAGTGGCTGGTTGAGATTTTAGGTACTTTAGCTGGTCACCAAGGTGGATTTTAAGCTTACCTTGTTTGGTCTGTTTAAAACAAACCCTGGAGCGTTTGGTCGGATAGTTTGGTTGGTTTTCAGCTGGCGAGAAAGCTCATCTAAACCCTGGTTCGCTTAAAAACGTGGGTCTCTGTTCGCCAGGTTTGGGTTTGCTTCCAAGTGAACTAGAGTTTGGTTCACTACAGGTGCTAACATGATCCTACCCAAATACAGGAAGTAAATCGAAAACCATTTACTAGCCTGCAATTTTAATCTTATTTGTGAGTTAATGGGATAACTTCAAGATCCTTAGGCTGTTCTTACCATACATTGCTGGTTGTCTTTGTGACATCATCATCTCTGTCTTCTTTACTCGCTGTATGTCAGCTGCTCTCATTGTTTATCTTTTTCTAAAATATTAGGAACACTATAGCAGAACCAGAAAACCCAAGATGTAATGAGTTTAGTGTTGCTCTATCAGCAAGTTTCAGATATTCTGTCAAATTAACATGCAACCTCTCGCTTGTGTGACATGTGTTTACAGTGCTTAGTGTGTTTGATACAGTGCAGTGTGAAAGCAAACCGATCTAAATGAAACGTGCAACAATGTTGAAACTTTACCCCCGAATCGCACAGAGTTTTCTGAAATATAGGTGTGAAAGAGCCCTAAATCACATTATTATCTGATTCCAATATATTTGACCAGGACTACTTTGATGGAAGTCAGGGAGAGTAAAAGTGAATTTCATTAGTAAGACTTGGTAACAGACAAAAGATGATGGACACTAAAGAAGAAGTGAAAAACTCTAACAGTATTCGTCATTGGACTTTCAGTCCTACGAACGTCTACCTTGTCACCACCTTACAGCCTGCAGGGAAGAAACTGTCAGAAATGTTTAAAAGATTTATTACTCTAGAACTTTAAATTTTTCAGCAGCTAAGAGCTGCACATGAATCTTAACTGCTTCAGCTCCATTAATCCACGCTGTAGTTAGTGCCTTGCTGATTACATTTGGAAAATATTAATCCAGTCATCACAGTTAAAAAAGAAAGGAATATTCATTTCTGATTTTTAAGTACTGTAAAGACATGTCATCAAGTTTTAAAACGGGTATAGTTATGGGCACCTGGGTAGCTCACTTGGCAAGTCAAGTAGAGGGCGAGTCTATATGCAGAGGCTCTGTCCTTAACGCAGCGCCCACGGGTTCGGTTCTGACCAGTTGCCCTTTGATGCATGTCGTCTCCCCTCTCCCTCCCTTCTCAAGTCTTAGCTGTCCAATAAAGGGCTTCTTAGACAAGTAAAGTTACTTGTCTGATTTTGTTCATGCACACATCGCTAACTTACACTTTATAATACAGTGAGGAAAATAAGTATTTGAACAGCCTGCTATTTTGCAAGTTCTCCCACTTTGAAATCATGGAGGGGTCTGAAATCGTCATCATAGGTGCATGTCCACTGTGAGAGACATGATCAAAAAAAAAAGAAATCCAGAAATCACAATGTATGATTTTTTAACTATTTATTTGTATGATACAGCTGCAAATAAGTATTTGAACACCTGAGCAAAATCAATGTTAATATTTGGTACAGTAGTCTTTGTTTGCAGTTCCAGAGGTCAAACGTTTCCTGTAGTTTTTCACCAGGTTTGCACACACTGCAGAAGGGATTTTGGCCCACTCCTCCACACAGATCTTCTGTAGATCAGTCAGGTCAGTCTGTTCCTGAGAAACACGGAGTTTGTGCTCCCTCCAAAGATTCTCTATTGGGTTTAGGTCTGGAGACTGGCTAGGCCACGCCAGAACTTTCTCCCATGACTCCTCTGGATCATCCAAATGGTCATTGGCAAACTTCAGACGGGCCTTGACATGTGCTGGTTTAAGCAGGGGAACCTTCCGGGCCATGCATGGTTTCAAGACGTCTTAGTGTATTACCAACAGTAACCTTGGAAACAGTGGTCCCAGCTCTTTTCAGGTCATTGACCAGCTCCTCTCCTGTAGTTCTAGGCCAATTTCTCACCTTTCTTAGAATCATTGAGTCCCCACGAGGTGGGATCTTGCATGGAGACCCAGTCCGAGGGAGATTGACAGTCATGTTTAGCTTCTTCCATTTTCTAATGATTGTTCCAACAGTGGACCTTTTTTTACCAGAGTTGCTTGGCAATTTCCCTGTAGCCCTTTCCAGCCTTGTGGAGGTGTACAATTTAGTATCTAGTGTCTTTGGACAGCTCTTTGGTCTTGGCCATGTTAGTAGTTGGATTCCTACTGATTGGATGGGGTGGACAGGTGTCTTTATGCAGCTAACGACCTCAAACAGGTACATTTAATTTAGGATAATAAATGGAGTGGAGGTGGATATTTTGAAGGCAGAATAACAGGTCTTTGAGGGTCAGATTTGTAGCTGATAGACAAGTGTTCAAATGCTTATTTGCAGCTGTATCATACAAATAAATTGTTAAAAAATCATACATTGCGATTTCTGGATTTTTTTTAGATTATGTCTCTCACAGTGGACATGTACCTACAATGAAAATTTCAGACCCCTCCATGATTTCTAAATGGGAGAACTTGCAAAATAGCAGGGTGTTCAAATGCTTATTTTCCTCACTGTATGTGTAATATAATTCTTTGATTATATGCACTTGTCTGTCCCAAGCAAAGGCTCCATGATTGGCGCCTCAGATTCCATTGCTTACACAACAAAGACATCAGACCACTGGGACTTCTTTTAGAGAGGGAGAGCGTGTTGAAGTGATTTCACGGAAACAGCTGATGCCAGAGAACACTTTGAGCTGCTATATGCTGCCAATAAAAGAAGGATGAGTCTGGTAATTAAAATCATAACCTGCATAAATGTCACTGAAAGCATTAATGCCTCCATATTCTCACTGAGCAAAGGTGGTTGGCTTACCTCCACTGCGCTGACACTTCAAAGAAGAGCTGCAGCACCATATGTTTAGAATTTAAAAAAAGTTAGATAATAGGGATTCAACTGACGTTGTCTAATAGACATATTTGCATATGTGTCATCATGTAGTTGCCAAGGTGCTACTGATCTGCTGCTACTCCTCCACTTATCACAGCTGCAGGATCAAACCAAGTTGTTTAAGGGCCTCATTCAGATGGGGGAAAATGTACAATTTAAGGTTTAATTCAAGCAAAGCCAGCGCTGAATCTCTTTTAAACTGGAGTCAACATCTGATCTACTGTAAATAGTTTCAATTTGTGTTACTTACATTGTGTTACATTTCTGTTTCCCCTGATTGTCGTGACTTGGAGAACAATTTCCAAAAGTCAAACGTCTCATCCATTATTGTTCTCTGGGTGATTTCAATACATTTCTGTGAAATTTAATTTCCACTTAGTTTTTCTTTTGTCTTTACAGTCCCATAGCAGTTTATACATTTATGTGACAGGCCTGAAGCATACTGTACTTATGCCCGTTGCCCAGCTTGTTCTGAAAAATGAAAGGGGGGAAAAAGGTCTATTGAACTTGATTGTACATAACCAGGGTTGAGGTTATACAAGCATTATTACACAAGGAGACCTGGCAACCCAAAGAATAAAAAATAGTTTCTAATGTGGTCCCTTTGCCTTCAAAATAATTCAATTTTGAATATTTTGAGTTGGGTTTTTCTAAGTAGTCAATAGTAAAAGATAAAGGGAGCATAACGATTTCAAAAGTAGTACTTTATTTGGACAATTTTGATAGCTTTACCTTCTGTTAACCTTTTACATTCTTAAACATCTGTTATAAAAAAAACTGTAAATTAACCTCACAGTTACCGGTTTAAGGTTGCCTACATCGGTTAGTTAGTTAGTGCTATTGTGAGTCTTTGGTGACTAAAACTTTAAAACACCAAAGCTTCTTTTTCAGTTTCTTCCATGTCGGTCCTCCTGCCAGCTTCTCCAAACTTATCCCTTTTAGGTTGTGTAGGCGTGGCCTGTTAATGTTATTAAGAAGTGTTGTTCATTGCTTTAGTGTGTCTATCGGGGCAGTTGAGAGAAGGTAAAAGCTCAAGTTATTTTAATGTGTTAAAATTCTGATGGAAGCTGAAATTAATATTTAAATAGATGTGGTTCAAGGGGTCAAGAAATCTTAAGTAAACATTTGGAAATCATCAGCATGTAATGTTGGTGCCATGAACAAAGATGGCTCTGACATTAGCAGATTACTGAATTAAGTGAGCTAAAGGCTCAAGGGCCAAACCAAAGTAGAGTTAATGGACAATCTTAATGAGATGACCCAGAGGCATCAAACAAAGAAGAGCAGATTATACTTCATGGAGTCATTGCCAGTGGGTTAGAATAAAGCACTTTTACAGACAAATGAACCCTTCATCAAACCCTCTAGCCTCGGGAAACAGAAAGCCAATAGGCTGACGCCAAAGTCTTTCAAAGGCTTTCATAGATCAAGGCAGGGTACAATCGCTAGGAGCGTAATATAGTTATGTCTTTACATTCCAAGTGCATTTCCTTTAGTTCTACCTCCAGCTTGTCGGACTCACTCAGTGAGATGGGTCAGGTCAACTCTACAATCCATTTTACTTTGAAAAGTTAGGTTTGATTAGATGGATCAGCAGCAAAAAGCTTCCTGATCACGGTCAGTTCTTATTCAGCTGCACTAGCACTGTGTAAAACACACACACACACACACACACACACACACACATATATATATATATATATATATAATTTCTTCCAGAATGTACACATGCTTTATGTGTAGGCACAGAACTTTGTTTTGCTTTATTACAGGTATAATTTGTTGTCTATATGCATAATTTATTATGATGATGTCATTTAATTCAAGAGTTGTAACTATTAAACAAGTGAACTGAAGAGAACTTCAGTTCTACTATATTAAGGTTAAAATATAAAAAAAAACTTTTTAATCTATATTTAATTTGATTGACTACAAAGATAATATATTTAATGTTCAAACTGATAAACTTTATTGTTTTTTTTTGCAAATATTTACTTATTTTGAATTTTAGGCCTGAAAAACGTTCCCAAAACACTGTGTTACATCTCCTTTCCTTTTAACAACGCTAAGCATTTGGGAACTCAGGACACTAACTAATTCTTTCCCATACTTGCTAGATGTACAACTTCAGCTGGTGTATTTTGTGCTTCAATTGCCCCACATTTTCAATAGGAGACAGGTCTGGACTACAGGCAGGCCAGTCTAGTAGCCCCACTCTACTACCATGCTGTAACGCATGCAGAATCTGGCTTAGCATTGTCTTGCTGAAATTAGCAGGGACGTCCCTGAAAAAGACGTTGCTCAGATGGCAACATAAACCTGTATGTACCTATCAGCATTAATGGTGCCTTCACAGATGTGCAAGTTACCCATGCCGTTAGCACTAAGACCCCCCATATCATCCCAGATGTTGCCTTTTGAACTTCACGCTGATAACAATCTGGATGGTCCTTTTCCTCTTTGGCCCAGAGGACATGACGTCTATGATTTCCAAAAACAATTTGAAATGTGGACTCGTCAGACCACAACACACTTTTCCACTCTGCGTCAGTCCATCTCAGATGAGCTCGGGCCCTGAGAAGCCGACGGTGTTTCTGGGTGTTGTTGATAAAGGGCTTTCTCTTTGCATGGTAGAGTTTTAACTCACACTTGTAGATGTAGTGATGAACTGTGTTAACTGACATTGGTTTTCTGAAGTGTTCCTGAGTCCATGTGGTAATATCCTTTACACAATGATTTTTTTTATACAGGGCTGCATAAGGGATCAAAGGTCACAGGAATTCCATGTTGGTTTTCAGCCTCGCTGCTTACGTGCAGAGATTTCTCCAGCTTTTCTGAATCTTTTGATTATCTTATGGACTGTATATGATGAAATCCCTAAATAACTTGCAATTATACATTGAGAAACATTGTTTTTTAACTGTAGGACTATTTTCTCATGCAGTTGTTAATGTGGTGAACCTCGCCCTATCCTTGCTTGTGAACGACTGAGCCTTTTGGCGATGCTCCTTTATACCCAATCATGACCAATTAACCTGTTTCCCGGTGGAATGTTCCAAACAGGTGTTTATTGTGCATTCCTCAACTTTCCCAGTCTTTTGTTGCCCCTGTCACCGCTTTTTGTAACATGTTGCAGGGATCATTTTAAAACCAGTGATTATTTGCAAAAAAAAATACAGTTTATCAGTTTGAACATTAAATGTCTTGTCTTCGTAGTGTATTCAATTGAATATAGGTGCAAAAGCATTTGCTAATCCTTGTATTCTGTTTTTATTTATGTTTTACTCAAAGTCCCAACTTAATTGGAATTGGGGTTTGTACTTTTAGAGTCATTTTGGCACAGTGTGTATCCTGTAGGTAATCATTAGCTCCCTGCAGCAGTGTTTTTAATTGGGTGCTACAGCAGACATATCTTGTTGTCAGCCAGTATTTCTGATTGGTGGATTATGATTATTATGGTTGGTTGATTATTTGAATTCAAACGGTGTCAGATATTGTCTGCTCTGTTAATCAGACACAGATGAGCCTTGTAAACAAACTGATAGACTAAATGAAACAGTCATTCCTCCAACTAGAACAGATTCAGCCTCCTCATTACTGGCTCTGAGTTACCACTTATACCACTAAGTAGCTCCTGGAAGTCTTTATTTTCTGCCAGCTCAAAGCAGGGCTGTCGTTCTTCTATGCATTGTGTTTCACATCTCCATTTCTGTGTGTGAGCCTGACACTGTGAGAGTCTGGCAGCCTGTCAAGCAACACAATTTAGACTTTGAGATGTCATTAAAATGTTATTTTGTTATACAGTGTTTGGTTTGCACAATGTTTACATTTTTAACTCCTGCTTCTGTCATCTTAATTGGTTTCTCTGTCTTTAATAGGTCAATTTGGTTTTGGATGACGGCCGGTCTCTGGGTCTGATGATCCGAGGGGGAGCAGAATATGCTCTGGGTATTTACATCACCGGAGTGGACCAGGGCTCAGCAGCAGAATGTGGAGGACTCAAGGTATGACTTCAATCTATCTTTCACTTTCTGTCTCTCTCCCACAGTCTCACTTAGATCTAACTGTCTCTTACTGGTTTCACATGTTTGATTCTAACTTAAATCTGTGATATTTTAGATTTGCTTTGCGATGCTTTGGTTTTTATAGGTGAGCTTGCAGGGGAATGCACACTATAACTCTGTAATATTTATTTATGTTGTGTTATTCTTTCTTTTGTGAGGCCTCTGAGCACAGTATTCCTCCTAAAAAAGGAAGCCAATTGAGGCTGGCTCCAAAAGGGAGTCAATCCCCATACACCCCCAAGTTCAAATGACCAACTTTACAGAAGAACTACACACAATTACAGCTTTGTACAAAAACATTTGTGTCTCTTTGGCCATGCAACTTATTCATGACAACTGCACATTTTTGGATCAGCTGACGTCAGACACTGCCGAGATGGTGGTGGCTGGAGCCACTGGGAGCCGTCCACTTTGATCTTTATTTTGGCTCTTCAGAAACCTATGGTCCGTGTCATGGAGAGTACAGCCGTATTTTATTCATACACAATTTTGGGTGCCTAATAATACACATATGTTTTATCTAAATATTAGTCAGAAAAATGTTTCCAAAGAGTTCAAGATGACATTTTCAAAGGTCTTGTTTTGTCTGGCAAAAGAAAAACTAGCAAATAATCCCATTTGGATCCAGAACAGAACCTGGGAATTTTGGGATTTTTGATAAATCAGTTAGCAAAATATCTTCCAATCACTTTTTTGTCAGTCAACTGAATCAATTACTCATCCTTTAAGCTCTGTACATTAACAACCTGTAAAACTTTACAACAAATTTATAAAAAACTTAGAAGCAGTAAGAAAGGGACTTTTTGCTTATTCAGCCCTAATTGTTTTAAGAAAATGTAACCTTTTTGTACTTACTATAAGTAATTAGTAAAGTTACATCTTATTAAAGCATTTATTCCGTGAGAGCACAGACATTCCTTTTCACCTGCTGTCCTTACAGGGATCTCAGAGCCCAGGGTCAGGCTGTCAGGACCAGGGCTCGTCTATGATTAGATCTAACCGGTGGAACGTCTTGGTTCTGTTCTAGAAGACAGGAATCTCTAACCAGTGGGGAAATTTCCTTTAAAACACTTTTTATCACAGTGACTGTTAGTGCTGCACAATTAATTGTATTTTAATAACAATCACGATTTTGACTTCCCACGATCAAATTTGCGTGATCGAGTGTTGTGCGTCATTTCGTAGAACGCTTCGTGTTTTTTGCAAAGCAATCTACCGCTCTGTAAACCACTGTTTGATCATGAGCCAGTCAGAGTTGTTCCCTCCACCGCACAGCCTTGTTTTTAGATGTAGACAGTCACAGAGGACAGAGTAACGGGAGGAACATTACAGCCCTAGTGACTGTGTTAATATAATAATTAGTTTCTTTGCCCTTTTTCTGAAAAAGCATGTAAATATAGTCAGTGATATGAAAACACAGGAAGAGTTATTCCAATGTGCCACTTTCTTTGCTTTAAGAATTAATTCTTACTTCTTGTACAGCATTTCTCTGTCAAACTGCTGTTTCCCTTCTTCTTCACCATATGGGCTGTCAAACGTAATTGCTTTATTGTGTATGAACAAATTAGAAAGACGTATGCTGTTTGTTGAACACAATGTGCTGTGACTACATGTCATTTACGTGGGGCATCAAGTCCTGAAAAGTAAACAATGTTGTAGTGAAATTTTAAATGTTGAAGATGTTTGCCTTTTGAACTAAATAATGGTCTTTGGAGGGTAACAGTTGGAGAAAAATAAGTTAATGATTTTTAATACATCCGTAACTAGCAGGCCAGTGTGATATTCCCATTTTTTTCTCTGATTATTCCAACACAACAGGAATGCAGCACAGTTTTTCCGTTATCCTGCTGAAAACATCATCTCCATGGTGAAGCTTATGAGCTGGGGAGATATTTTGTAGTTTGAGGTCTTTTATTTGCAAAGTGTATCTTTTAAAAACAACCCATTTCAATGTCCTCCAGATATTAAAAATCTCTGTACAGTCATTTGCTGCTGGTGGCCATTTTCAGTTTCACAAACCCATGATGCATTGCGGGGGGCTGGAAGTCTGTCAGAGTTGAGTGTGTTGAGAGAATCTCAATCTGTATGATGACGTCATACTGACAGTGGGTGACATTTGTGGGTTTTGCATTAAATTGAATGGCCGGGATCATTTATTAACAACATATTACACCAATGTCAGAATGTTTTACAAGGCAGGAAACTTACGGCCTTGAGACTCAGCCAGGAGACTAGCGTATCTAACTCAGATCTACAGATACATATTCAAACTGCGTTGGACTCGTTTATATGAGTCAGCCGTCGCTCTGTTTGTCACTTTTAATAGAGACTCAGCCGGCAGTGAAGTTCATAAATAATCCCTGATAAACCAGAAAATCACACAGGTACTGCACAGGTACAGGTTATTGTTGTCCAGGCAACTGCCCGTATGCCCTGATTGGCTTAGCTGCCCCTCTGGTGAAAGAGCCTTAATAAAATGTTCTCTTCTTTCTCCAATTTTCTTGCTGTGGCGGCGGCATTATTACAATAATAACTAAATTATTAGGATCATAATTAAAGTTAAATTAAAGCGCTATAAATGATCCAATCTTGCCCTCAGCAAGGTCCTCTGCCCCCAGTCACGTGACTTTGTTTACATACTCACACATGGAGCACCGCAAATGAAAGAGGGAAAGCCAAGGCCTTCTGCCTTCAAGTAAGTTTTGAAGTTATGGAGATTATAACAAATGTTACATTAGTGTGTGTTCTGTAGAGAAGAGAGAGACTCAGGGATGTGATGGTTCGGGCTTTGGGAAAGGTGCCTAATTTTTTTTATTAGATGATAAATGAATGTCCCAATTGGTTAATGTAATGAACTTTGCATTTAATATATATATATATACACACACTATATATAAAATCCTAATGTTAGTTTTGTGTTCCTAAGTATGCCTTCACATCAAAGACAACTGAAGAAGAGAGAGAAAGGGCTCAAGGAAGCAGCTAAAAGATCTGCAACTTTGCATCTGGATTATAACCGCCAGCAGGCCAGATGTGAGAGAAGCATTTAATAATGTCAAACAACCATCCTCCATTATTCATTTAATGTGAAGTAGGCCTATTTTATCAGAATCATTTTCAAGTTGGAGTAGGCTAATAACTCATTAAAACTATTTAATAATAAATACACAGTACATGGTGTCCGTGCCGTGTATAGCATTGTGAGTTAGTTATTACTTTATGGATATCAAAAGTTCCAATTGAGAAAAATACTTGTTTTACACTTACCTGCATGGTGTAATTGTTCTTTGTAAAAATAATACACATACATAAATAGTATTTATGGTGCCAAATCATAGCATTAGTTATCTCAACCAGAATCACTTAGAACAGATCAGTCTAAAGGTAAACTGGCTGGACTAGTGTCAGTATTCAGTTTTTTAGCAGTGAAAAGTACAGTATACTGTATCAAGATGAGGCCTACCCCAAGGCTTCGGACCAGAGGAAGGGAGAGCATACGGACATCCCTCAACAAATCAGACGGCTACATAGTGAGAGTGGTGAGTGTTCCTATAAAAGGGCAATGTCAGTAAAAGGGTGATAAGGAGAAAGATAGATGTTTAAAAACAAATGCACGACCGATGTACTATACCAGACATAAACTGGGTACACATTATTTATTTTCAGGTGGTAAAGTATCCATCCTTAAAGTGCACGGCCTTGGTTGGTTTTGCTTGCAGATGTGTGTTTGTCACGGTGACATGGCAACAGAAGGAGAGCGAGGACGGACATCTTCTCTCCTGAGCCCTTCATCTCACGCCTGTTAGTGATCGGCTTGTCAACCAGCCAATTACAAAGACACCTATTAGCGAGCCCACACAGGCGCACACACTCAGCATAGCATCTTGATGTGGAGTGCTGTTAGCAACGAGAAAGGGTTCTTATTAAAAAGAAAAGGAAGGACTGAAGGTTCTGCACATTCTTTCTTTTATAGGTTTCTGCTTTCCCTACTCATGTTCTTTATTTCCTTGCTTGAATGTTTGGGCACCCCAGGTAAAAATTTGTATAAACGTGCAAAAAAATGGCGTCTACAAAAGTTGGGGCCCATTGGAGAGTTTCTAGCATGCACCGCCCCCTTTGGAAAGCTGAGACCTGACAGTGTCATGGATGGTTCTCAATCGTTGTCTGGAAAGACCAGGTGATGTCAATCTTAAGGTTTTAAATGCTCAGACTCATCTGACCTTGTTCCAACAAATAGCAACATGGGTTCTTTTAAGCAGTATTCTAGAAAACTGAAACTGAAAATAGTTTTTTATCAAACTTCTTTTTATTAAAGGATATTAATCGTCATACAGACCTTTTTTTTTTTTAGCTAAAAAAGAAAATACAGACAACAATAAAACAAGACAAAGCTAAAGAAATAACAATACTAAACAATACAGTGGTGAAAATACCACCAGGCTGACCACGATCCCTCACACTATCCCTTCCCCCTATCCGCCCGTCTAACTCCTTTCCATGTATCTCCACCCTGCTTTACATAGACCATCACTCTAACACTATGACAACTTTCATAGTGTTAGGAGCGGATTGTTGTACTGGGTTTGTGGTTTTCAGGTATGATATAAGTATAAGTCCATGTTTTATTCAATAAGTTGAGCCTGTCTTTCTGCGTGTACCTTATTCTTTCTTAATTAAGTGTATTAGTTAAATCATCCAACCACATCTTAGAAGTAGACACAGCTGTGCTCTTCCACAAAATAAGGATTATTCTCTTTGCAATTATGAGACAATATGAGGAAAAGCACTGCTGTGCCACACTCAGTTTCCTGAAGATCTCCGATATTCCAAGAATGATGAACGGCCTCAGGTTTGATTGAAGTATTTATGACCTCAGACATAAAGCTACATATATCAATCTAGAACAGCTGGATCCTTGGCCATAAAGAAAAACTATGGAGAAGTGTTGCTACGGAGGAGTGGCATTTATCACACATAGGTGACACCTCTGGGTATATGGTATGTAGTTTCTCCTTCGAGTAATGAAGCCTGTGAATAAATATAAATTGGATAAGACAATGTCTAGCGTTTTTTCAAGACTTTCCTTTCATAAGTCATCTGGAATAGATTCACCAAGTTCCTCTTTCCACTTATGCTTATAATTTTCAGTTGATGGGGACTTTATTAATAAGAGATTGTCATAGACGCAGGATATCCGTCTACTCTCGTTAGGAGACAATTTCAGGAAGTCCTCTATTCTAGATTGTGATTTTAAAAATGGGTGAGAAGTGTTTCCGAACGTAGTCCCTAATTTGTAGGTTACGAAAAAAGTCATTACTCCCTAGCTCATACTTCCTCTGTAGTTGTGTGAATGAAGCAAAGATGCCTCCCACGTATATGTCCCCAAAACAATGGACACCCCTCTCACTCCATGTAGAGAAGGCTCCATCCAGACTGGAAGTGGCAAAAGTAGGACTTCTAGCGATGGATGATAGAAGAGAGATTGGTTTAAGATTAAAGGAGAGGAGGTGTTGATTTGTTTCCAGGTACAGATCATGCTATGTATGATATAATTGTTATTATGAAGGGAGTTTTTAATCGCGACCGGAGCTGATAGGATCGCGGCCATAGAATATGGCCGCGGGTGGCAGTCTTCCCGCTGCAGTAAAACTGCAATAGTTGACGCTCACAAAGCAAGAGAAGGCTATAAGAAGTGAGCCAAGTGTTTTTATATGTCAATATCCTCTGTTCAGAATGTAATTAAGAAACTCCCGTCATCAGGAACACTGGAAGTTAAAGCAAGATCTGGAAGAAAATATCAGACAGAACTCACAGGATTGTGAGAAAAGCAAATCAACAAGCACATTTGACTGCACGATCATCCAGAAAGGCCTGGCAGACACTGGAGTTGTGGTACACCATTCCACTATAAAGAGATACTTCTACAAATATGGTCTTCATGGAAGAGTCATCAGAAGAAAACCTCTTCTACGTCTTCACCACAAATCATATCCATCATGCTTTGGGGTTGTATTTTAGCCAGTGGCACAGGGGACATTTCACGAGTAGAAGGAAAAGTTTCAGCGAATTTTGGACGCCAACTTGATGCCATCTGTGAAAAAGCTGAAGTGAAAGAGAGGATGGCTTCTACAAATGGATAATGATCCTAAACAAAGCTCAAAATCCACGGTGGATTACATCAAGAGGCGTAAACTGAAGGTTTTTCCATGGCCTTCACAATCTCCTGACCTCAATATAATTGAAAGTCTATGGATAGACCTTTAAAAGAGCAGTGCGTCACAGACAGCCCAGGAATCTCAAAGAACTGGAAAACTTTTGGAAGGACGAATGGGCGAAGATACATCAAACAAGAATTGAAAGACTGTTGGCTGGCTACAAGAAGCGTTTCAAAGCTGTGATACCTTCCAAAGGGGGCAGTACAAGGTATACAAGGCAGGTTGCCCAAATCTTTGCAGATGCCAATTTTTTAGTTTTCTGTTATTTTGAAAGTGTAAATGATGAAAATAAAATCTAATTTTTTGTGACATATTATACAAATGTCTAATCTGTCAATTGATGCCTTTTTGAGATTTTTCCATCTTTTCTTGGCTTCTTTATGCACATTAATACAAGTTTTTATGTGCCCAAACTTTTGAGCCCCATTGTACTTAACGCTGCCTCTTGTGCTTTGCTGTGGTGTGTATTTTGTACACCTTTTTTCTTTTTGTGCCCCACTTTTCCATTTTCTGTGTTTTGGTGGCTGGCAACTTAGTATTTAAAATGGGATTTTGTCATTTGGACATATTGGAATGCAGTGCATTGAAGACAGTAGAGCTTCCAGTTCAAACAAACACATTTGTACTTGGGTTCAGTGTAAGAAACATAGATCTAAATAAAACCCATATTTTGCCGCGTACAAAGCAATTTATTTTGCTCTTTCAGCATCATTATCCTTCAGGGTTTAAATTGGGATTTGTTATATTTGGGGGGATGGGCCTCTCCCTAGGGGGGGCTGGGGGTATCCAGGAAAAAGGTTTTGAAAATAAACCATTAAATGGCACTTTCTGGAGAGTTTTGTGCAAAAAAATGGAGAAATCAAGTCTTGCATGAAATGTGCAAAACTGTAGTGTTAAGAGCATTTGCTTTGTTGTAGTATCAACAGGTATTAGGGCATTGAGCATTTACATTATTTACATTATTAACTTCTTATGATATAACAACTGACCCAGACAATGTGCCAAACATAATGAACCACATGAAGAGACAGAAGCATATGTCTGCGACAGCTGAGAAGATTTGGGTCTGTGGTGAACAGGTCCAGGGGTCCCTGGTCCCTGGTGTAGGGACCACGGAACCAAAGTTAAATTAATGTTGAGGGATCAACTAAGACCATTAAAATTCTAAAGAATGAGAACCACTGATTTGCATAAATTATAATCCTTTAACCTTTGTGCCAAGGTCCAGTAATGTTTGGCCCTCATCCTCTTGGCCCACTTACTGTTTTTACTTTTTTGGGAAAATAAAAACTACTCATTTTATATTATTCATTTTATGAAACATTTAATGAATTATTTACAGTTCCATTTAGAGATGCACAGAGGTTAGAGAAGCACAATAGGGGCCCAGCATTGCAGTATCGTATATGTAGTATAGTATAGCTCAGATGTGTTTTACCAGATTTCTGCTCATGTTTACAATTTTGTGCACATTCAAAATATAACTCCTCCCATCTATGTTGTCCAAGATTTGGAGAGTTGTATAGTCGTCTGTGCATGTCATTGCTCTGTTGAAATGGTAGTATCTCACTCAGACCGTCTGTCAGACAGACACAGAGGCCCATTTGGGTCTCTGGTCTCTGACAAAGTTTAGAGGTGGCTGTACGCTACTCTTCATCGGAGCATCTTCATCAGATGCAACGCGTCACTGCCCACAGCAGAGTGAGTCCACTAAAACGCAGATTCCGACACTTACCAGCCGTGCTGCTCACCTCTATCTTTACAGAGAGAGAGGTCACAAAGTGACGTACGGGTCTGTGATACTCAGAGCTCATACCTATAGCCGGGGAAATGCACCTGGCATGGATCAGGAACATTATTTTCTCATTTTGAAAACATTTGAAAATTCCACAGACAGGGAGCGCTCTTGAACCCCCTCACAGACTCTGAAAGCACAACTAGTTGATCATAAGTGGCTCAACACGTAGATCTATAGATAAACGCATCTTTCAGGAATTTGACAGACCGGGTTGACACTTCAGCATGTGAAATCGGGGGTGTGAGCGTGTGAAACCAGTGCGTGTGTCTCACGGCCAATGCGTGAGAGTTGGCAGCCCTGCTAATATTATGTTATCATTGTAACTCATTGTACCCCAAAATAATTGACAGAAAGCCCCCAAAGTGCTTAAAAATAGACACACCAACTGTAAGCTACTAAGGAACGTTGTCCTTCAGAGGAAAACATTAGAGCTATATTTACCTGATAGGGTAATTTAGGTTTTTTCATCAAATCTTTGAAATTGGTCCAGCATTAAGCAAGGTTGAAATGGCTGGCACAAACTGAGCTGGAGTGTAACCTAATAGGGCAATTCTGCTCTTTTTTGACCATTAAAAGTGTTTTTTTTATTTGCCACTGACAGGCTGAGACTGTAATTAAAAATGTCTGACAACAACGTCAATCTCACGAGGTGACTTCTTGTCTGAAGACAGCAGTGTTGAGTAGAGTGAGTTGGGTAAAAGCCGTTCGGGGAGTGTTTTTTTGGAGTAGGCCAAAAAAAAATGATAGGCTTATGTCATGTTAAAGATTTTCAATGGCATGGCTCAATATTTAAACGATTTTGACAATGTGGAGGTTGTTCTTATTGGATGGCCGCCCGTATCATTTGAGCCAGAGTATATGGGTGAGGAGAGAGAGAGAAACTGCAGCTGCTCAGGGTTTCATGCTGTCAATAGGTTAGATAATACATCCGTGGTTTTGTGTTATCTGAAACATTTTCAATAAAAAACAATGATCCATAGCCTTTGTTTGCTCATGTCTCTATCACAACCCTGTTAATTAGAGGGGGGATTCCTCTGATGTGGTAACACAGCGTTGTATCCGAGGTGTATCACCGGACACATCCAGACCACAGATATCTGGCAGCAACAGGTCCCAATCCTGACAACTTATTATTTGGGCATATAGGGGAACAGCACCCACGGGAGCACTACCAATATCCCGAGCCTCGCAGCCCTACAGCCACTGCTCCACCCTCCTCCGTTTGCTGCCTCTCTCTCTCTCTCTCTCTCTCTCTCTCTCTCTCTCTCTCTCTCTCTCTCTCTCTCTCTCTCTCTCTCTCTCTCTCTCTCTCTCTCTCTCTGTGTGTGTGTATGAAGAAGATTTGGAGTTGGTATCAAAAGGCCACTTTCTATCTCTCACTCATTCTCTCCCGTCTCTCTCCTATGGGCTAAAATATAAATTACATAAGTAACATTACCTACCACTGCTTGCTTTTCAGCCAAAGTGTACAGCAGTCCATTAGTGAAAATAATCAGACTAACTCCTTGAATGGTTTCAGTTAAGAGCAGTAGTTCGTAAATGTATATTTTTAGATATCATTCAGTCAGTCTGCTTCTGCCACGCAGAGGCTGAGGTTTCTTTCTTTATATGCTTTGCTTCCTTGTATACTTATATGTGGACATAGAAAAGACACTGAAGAAATTAGAAACTATAAAGAGGATTGAGTGATAAATATAATCCACTCTGTAAACATGACTGTAACACAGTGTACTCATAGTTATTTCCCCCCAGCAAAAAAAAAAAGGTCAAAAACCATTGAGGTGTCCTTTCCCTGTTGTTTAATGAAAGCATAGTATGTACAGTAGCCACAACTATATAGTTACTGGGCCAGTGAACTAAGACTATCATTACGAAGATTGTACAATTATAAAAAACCTGTAATAAGTGTACAATCCTCCATAATTGCAGTTCACTGGAGAGAACACACATTCTGTGCCAAGAATGTCAAATTAAATGCACATGGAAGAAGAACATACATGGTCCTTTGTTAAAGAATAAAAAAAGAAATATATCAAATAAATAATTAAAGGTATTGTCCCTGACCAGTCTGCACGTGACCAACTAGCACGTCTATACCACTTTATGTATTGTCCTTCATTACTGACTTCATTTAAAACACACATACAACTGTATCAGCCTTTTCTAAATATCTCAACAACTGCCATAATATATTTACCAAATTTCTAACAACAAGCAGTTTTCAACAGCAACATGAATAAAACCATGTACCTGTTGTATTTCAATGCAGGCTGATAACAATAAAACCAGTGCTGAGTGAACAGAAACGGCCCCGGGATTAATAAATCCTATCTTCTACAGTTAGCCTGGTCAGGAGCAGGCTAGCTGTGGAGAATACATCTCCATGGTAATTTAGGGGCCTCTGCTTTTGTGCAACTAAGTCAAGGCTAAATTCATCCGGGATAACTGGAATATCCTGTCCTAATCACTTATTCTGGTTTTGTGCAATACCTCTGTGGCACCTCAACCAAAATGGAAACAATAATGAACTTAAAGTATGTGTTTTCTTTTAAATGGAAGTTTTTCCTTGCTTCTGTCGCCTAGTGCTTGCTCTTGGTGGGAATGGTTGGGTTTCAGTAAATAACATCCCAGAGTACGGTCTAGACCTGCTCTTTATGGAAAGCGCAATGAGATAACTGTTGTTGTGATTTGGCGCTATACAAACAAAATTGAAGTGAATTGAATTAAAATGGAACACTGAGGTGATAAACTTTAGATTCACTTAAGATTTAGATAGAATAGCCATATGCATATCTACCTAAAACATAAGGAACAATTCATTTTTCTCTGTAATTTGCACACAAATTGAAGTGTTTAAAGACTCTGTAACTTTGTTGTTGGCAGCCTATCAATTTATTCCGACTTTGACCTTATCAGTGGATATGTGTCTGGTGCGCATAATTAGTGTGATGATTAGTGTTTTTTTTGTAGTTTTTATATGTAAATGATACAGAATTGGAAAAAAACTGGGTCTGCACAGCTTATTTGTAATATGTCTTTAATATAACGTAATAAGAAGCTGTAAGAGCGTGTAAAGATGTTTTAGTCTTGAAACGCAGGTTGCCTTGTTAATGAAATAGTTAATGGGGAATGTGGAGAGCAAGACAAGTGCTTACCCAAGTGTGTTGTAAAATAAAAACTACACTTTTAGACATCATTTAAATGATGTTAATGTTAATTTATTCATGACTTGCTGTCAGTGTTTGCATATTGAATATTTGGATGATAAGTTTCTCGCTGTCTCCAGACACCAGGGTTCAGCTCTCAGCAGGGAAGCAAGCTGCACTGCTCTCAGATAAGAGCACTGCTCTCCTTAAACATCACGTTTTGTGTAACGGTGATCGATGAGTGTTTGATCATTTTAAACTGTATGTACAGAAGGATCCCTGCCTGGTCATGCCTGTTTAAAGCTGGCTTTAACAACTTCCTCAATGTCAGCCTAATGCTGCAACACCAAAGCCCGGTTGAGCCTGCACACTCACACGAGTTTGCACACGGAGAAGTTAACCTTCAGGGCGCTCCGTCAGGAAGCCTTTTCTGACAGAAATCTTCTTAGATCCAGGCAACAGAACAACTTGGTTAAGTTAAGGAATATGTCGTGGCTTGGGTCTAAATGGACCCTTTCTGGCAAAAAGTCTTGAAGAGTTCAGTCTTGAGTGATGAATAAGAGTGTCAAAAGTAGGTTTCATATCTTGTGAATATACATATCCTCTTACTAAATATTTATAATTTTAGACCTTTATTGAGTTATTAGCACAGCAAGTAGGGACATTCAGAATAAGGTGTAGTACTCATTAGGCGCTTGGATGTCTGGACATAATCTATAAAAACTGGTACCCTGAAAAAACTTGGTACCATGTGTCATTTGGAAATTATAAAAAAAGAACTTTAACTTGATGAGAAGCTGAAAACTGTTGAAACGATTAGTCAATGAATCAATTAGTCGACTGAAATAAAATGAATCACTAACAGTATTTATAATCAGGTAATCATTCAACACGTTCATTAACCAAAAAATATTATATATATATATAATATTTTGGGTTTTCAATTTTTTTTTCTATGGTCTTACATTTTAGAGAATACACAATTAATAATTTAAAACCTAACAATTAAAAGTTATAGGCACCCATCTGTGGGTCCCGAATCCATTCTCTCCAGTCTCATTCCAGAGCTTGGCCTATACAGTTAGACATCTAATGGTTATGCAACGCAACGTTTGTGAAACAACACATTATGTAGAGGCAGGCACCAGGTGCTGTTGGTATACCCTCAGTTAGCTTCATTGGTGTGTGTTAAAGTGGGCTTGTTTTAAGTTTTTATTGATGTAATGATGAAATTGAGTATATTAGGATTGTCAACTATGTATCTGCATTTTCCTGTACTTCTCTATTCTTGTGGCATTTCAAGTACCAGTCACCATGTTGGGTGACTGGTACTTGAAGGGGTCATATGACCTTTTCATTTTGCCTTTCTGATTCTGTTTGCCTTTCTGTGTTACTTTTTCTTTTTTATTATGAAACAGAAGGATGGACATGTAAAGCTGAACCTTAACTTATCTTTAGAGGTAACTAAATAATTCATTGTTTGGATTTGAACCGGGCATGTTGGAGAAACACACGGCGTTGGGTTCGTGACAGCAAAGAGTTCCGCTAATTTTAACGGGGATAAGATGGCACTGCCGCTGTTATTCACACTGTAATCAAATAATTGATGCTGAAGTTTCTGTTTTTGGTTGCTAGTTTAACACTTCAAAATCCGGTTTGTTGTTGTCGCTCTCCTGGGTACTGAAGTGACCTAGACGTTGCCGTTTGGCAGAGTACTCTGTAGCTTGTTGCTTTGCAGAGTTGGGGGGGAGCTCCTAATGTGGATATTGTATGAATATTCTGCCCACTCTCTTTAGCCTTGGCTGCAGTTGCACCTGTGACTGGCATACAAGTCTCTGTCCTGTGGACAGGGCGCAGGCTGACAGTCATTGTAAGATAATACTGATGTTGTATGAGAAAAATCTCATAAGCTCACTGTTGAATTGCTACAAAACAGAGTACAGCAAAGCAAAAACAATCATAAGTTACTACATAAAAAGTAATCAAAGTGATTGTAAAGTAAGTTACTAAAATGTACCCCTATGTTCAGACAGAGATATGAGTATTATAGGAATATTACACAGGGCATAAAATGACAAACTAAACTAGTGTTCCAATCTTTTATCATTAAGCATGCATACTTTTCTTAATTTCGGTTTTGATAGGCTGATTAATCTGTCAGCTCTATTAATGGCCTTTTTTTAATAATCAGCATCAGCTGATGCCTGCTCTCACAGGGCCGATTAACAATGAATGTCTGCAGACAGCCTTGTCGGTGTGGCTGCTGTAGAATTTTTAGGGCTATAATTAAGCGCAATACAGACAATAACAGTGTTAAATAAATGTTCATTTAAGCTTTGAAATGTTTGTCTCATTTGTCATTTGTTTAAATTTTTACGTATTATCAGATGCAAAAAAAGCATTGTATGTTGGCCGTCGGCCGCACTGCTCTCTGGATATTAGCATCAACATCAGCCATCAAAGAAACACTCATTTCTTTACAGTGTTTATGCATAATATAACTGACAATACCAATCAGCTACTGGGGAAGAGGCCCGCTTATAAAGCTCAACCCCTCTCGTCACTAGGCGTGTACCGTCCCTGTTATTATTTTAAGCACTTTGACGGAATAATGACCAGAGAGACAATAAATGTGATCTACAGTATTTAACTTTAGAATACAGCACTTTTTCTATTCTAACTTTACTTTTTCTTTTTTAAATCACAAAAAGAGCCATGCAGCTGACTCTGAATTTCAATGCCCTTTGTGTGATAAATCACAAACATTGTGCATCATAAACATCCTCAGGGCACAGACCCATGCGGGCTAAAGACATCTCTGATAGTCTACCTCATCAACGTCCACAAAGCCGGCGCTCACGCTTCAGCTGCTCCTTACACCACAGCAGACTACCTTCCCTGTCTGTCCGTGTATGCAGGATTTCATCTAGCTAGTATGACTATGATGGATGGCTTATATCACTCCCAGGGCTTTACAATCATCACAGCACCAAGACATCCTCACCCCTCAGTTATGGAGAAAATGAAAGCTTGGCTGTGTAAATGTTACTGCATAGCCTTGCTTTCCTGCCGCCTCCTTTTGACGAGAAGCTTCTTACAAACCACCTCAGCCCTCTCACTGCAATCTAATGCAGGAGAAGGTCAGTTCTGCCCTTCTATCGACATCTGCCTGGTTGGGTTAAATTTAATTAAAGCCAAGGGGAAAAGGTCATGCCTACTGTGATGGCAACATATGAAGGTAAATAGAAAAGCAACTGGTCACATTTTAAATGCTGTATTACTACGTTGTAAGTTTACAAAGTGTTTGGTAAACACATCATTGAAGTTTAAAATTAGAATAAATGTGTTCAGCCTCACTTACTTTTTTTCTGTTTGACTAAAATATGTTTAAAACATATAAGCTATGTCCCAGTTCAGGAGCTGCAGGCTTCGGAGGTCACAGCCTTGGAAGCCCACGACGGCTCAATTGAGCGGTCTCTGAAATGAGGCGGCTTGGCATGCAGAGCATTTCCTGTTTGCGTCAAAAGCGCTGCTCCTGTTGCCTAGCAACCTTGACAGTTTGTTCAAATGTCTCAAAGAGAGAGGGAACAAAAAAAACTCATGAATCCTACATGTGAACATCTCTTGTCTCTGAGACCCAGAGCTCCAGTCAGCTCACAGCGGGGTCTTTAAGCATGACCGGCCGGCCAGATACTGGACAGATACAGATACCCTGCAGAGCTAGCTGCCGTCAGGCAGTTTATAAAGCGTGTATACTCTCAAGCAAATTTGAAACAATTTTTATATTTGCCGTACATTTTCATAACATATATTTGACATCTACATAGTTAATTTCTTGCCTAAAACCTTCTCAGAAGTTTGTTTAATAATGAAACGGCAGACGGAAATTGTAATCCTGGGGCTGCGAATGATAAAATGTTGGGTCCTCGGAGTTCTGTAAAAGGAGGCCGCATTTGTGGACTACATTTAAAGGAGCCTTCTAAATGAAATGAAATGGGACAGCCTTGGTTGCAAAAGTGTGACTCAATCGGTCTGCGAATGCAGTCTCCGAAGGCAGCAGCCCTTGAATTAGGACAAAGCTAGTGTATACACACGGACCGTATCTAACTGAATAAAGAGAGTGCCAAACACATAGATGGATTAAGGCCAAGTGTTTTCAATTTCAACAGAGGTAATTTTCCATCCTCTCTGATGATAAAGCAAAACTGCTGAAAGAGCACAAAACAAATCAGGACAAAAAAGGCACTTGGCAGGTGCGCGTTTGTGTGTGTGTGTGTGTGTGTGTGTTTCTTTCTAACCGTAATACATAGTGTTAGCCATCTAGAAAATGAAGAAGCATTATTCCAATCTAATGCTTTTAAGTGTTTTTAGGGCGTTTTCACACCTGTAATTGATTTTGCTTTGGTCTGAATCAGTTGGTGAGTTAGTAAACTTGGAGCGATTTACCCTCGGTTTGGTTTGGTTTGGTTTGGTTTCACACCTGGTGTACCAAATGTACCAAATTGCGTCATTACAAATCAGGCAGGAACGTCCAGTCCTTTTATTGGTCGGATATGTCTGGGGGCAGTAGCAAGAAAGTAAATACAGGAAGAAGGTCCTGTGTTCTGGTCTAGTGGTCAAACCAGCTTATTTCATTAGAATGATCAGACATAGTTACTACGTCTGCTCTGGTCACCGAGGCTGTGCGCTGCCGGCGTCCGTCTCCAACTTTAGAGGCAGCTGGTTTGACCACAGTTTGCTGTTCTGTTGCATCACAGATTGATAAACGGCTGACAACGGCAGACATTAGCTCAGACTTGCAGATTAGGTATAAATTCAGTGTTTGTGTGATTTAAAAATCTCCACGTCATCGATTAGTGATGTTCTGTGCTGTGCTGGGTCTTCAGAGTATGTGTCAAGAAATCCAGGAAGTTTTCTGTGAAGTTCGTATCAAAGTTATAGACCAATGACATCATTGATGGCGCCCAAAACCTCGCTGCCCGTCCATACCACGTGAATGGTTAACGAAATGGTTCCGATTTTCCCAAAGGTCCACATGACAAACGGGGACTGTTGTGAAGGGTCGGAGCCAATAGGCTAAAATTAATTCTGCTCAATGTTAATTTGATCTCTTTATAAAAAGAAGTAGAATTTAAGGACTTTGATAAGCTGCGACTGGTAAGGGCACAAATATTATGATAAGGAAATGAAAAAAGTGAAGCAGACATAGAACAAAGGGCCAGATGTGGCCTGCGAGCCGGACAGGTCCCAGGTCTGGTTTGGATGGAACCAGCAAGGAATAGAAGGGCTTTCCCTGAATGGGGACTTTTCCCCCCCAATAATGTAAGTGCATATAGGGCTGGGTGATCTGGAGAAAATCAAATATCAAAATATTTTTGACAAAATACCTTGATATCAATACCGCAACACTATTGTGGTTGTGACACTTTTTTTTGATTTTTGATAATCATCAGTAATGTGGATATAATGACTAACTGTTGCAGCAGTTTAAAACAACAAAATAAATACAAACATGGATAATTACCACTTAGGCATTCAAAACAAATGGACTTCTTTAGCTAATGAAAAGACCTGAAGAATCCCCTTTGATCGTATTTTATTCTGAACAGCCTTTGATGTTTAGGAGAGTTGTTCACTTCTCTATTACTCAGTCAAAAAGCATGTCCAAACACAGCCAGCATGTTAAGCCACTAAAAAAAGCTCAGGACAAAATTTAGTTGGATTCACTTTACTTCCAGTTCATAGAAAAAGAAAAAAGTAGGGTATAAAATACAATCTAAAATAGCAATCCTGAGCTATTGTAGTGGCTCTGCCATTATAGGTTTGAAACTGACCTGGATTCTTTTGTTGCTTTGATACATTTCCCCTCGTCCTTCTGTTCCGCCTGTTTTCACTGTGAGCGGTCTAATAAAGCAGAAATACCATTAAAGTAATCTTTAAAAGAGCATTTCTCCATAAATGGCATTGAGTGTCTCCGCCATGACGCTTCCCCAGGTCATTTTTAGTGAGGACTGAGGCCTCCACACACTCGTTTTAATGAAGACATTTACCAGAGCTGCATCTCTGAGCTCCCACCAAAAGAAGAAGTTGGCAATCCAATCTAAAACTACAGGGATAAAATAAAAAGTACCATGATTTTGAAAAACTAGGATGCAAAAGGTAGTATATATTCCCATCCTCTGCCATGTATGACTGGATTCAAAATTTATATTTTTAGCCATCAGTTGTCTGGAAAGCCTTTTGCGCTTTGTGCTACTCTTGTTTGGACACTTACTTTTTTGAGATTGAAAAATGTCTCTGATGCTTATCATTAAATCTGCAATAACTGATTTTTTTTGTCTCAGCAATTTAGCAACAGTTGCTTGATAAACATCCAGAAGATATAAAGCAAAATTATCAATTATTTGGAGTGGTGTACCTGTTACCTTGCGTGGTAGCTGGGTGGAGTCTCGCAATATCACAAGATCACACGAAGTCCCTCCAGTTGCAACAACTACAGATTGATCAAAGTGGTTACTTAAAGTAAGTATTAATAATTGGTTAAAATGCAGTGATATCAGGAGCAGTGACTTTTCCAGATTGCTGCGTTATTTGTTGTGATTGCAGAATAATAATGATAAAGCACAATAACAGAGGATGACTGGAAGTTATTTGCATTTGCATTACTTTGATATAATTTCTTACATAAGTTGTTTTTACAGTAAATGAGTAAAAGAAGAAACAAAAAGAAAAATGTGTTAACAGCATGTGTTAACAACATTTGAGGAGTCAAGCAGTCATAACATGATTTGTTAGATAACCAGGCCAATTAGCTGCTGATAAGCGCAACTTAGACTGAAGGAATGTAGCCAAACTAGTAGAGGAGAAAGGATTTATTGTCCCTTGAAGGGAACTCAACTCTGTGCTGCTGCTGTTAACAGACATAGACAGAAATGTCCCAATCCTTAAAAACCGCATCAATTAAAACATAGAGATTAAGTGCTACCCAGGGCGTTTAAGGCTTTCATTCCATTACTGATTATTTTTTATGTCAGTTTAATTAAGGGCTAAAATACATGCGGCTAAAACTGTAATTTTTTTAGTTAGACATTAGTGTTGGAGGTTTCCCAAGCAAAAATAAAAAAAATTGGTGTTTGGACTTCTGAGGTGAAAAACTTTTCAAATCCAAATCATTTTTGTGTAAGCTTAGCTTTGTTGTGTATACTGTAATCATTACATTCCTGTAAAAGCTTCTACAGTTTGTCATCATTTACTGTACAGTTTTTTTCTAAAATATTTTTTGGGGATTGTGAAATGAGAAGAAGAGACTAGCACATAGAAGAGAACATGAGTAAATAAAAGTATGTGTATTATGCACTTGTCATGAGTGTTTCATAGTTAAAAGGCAGGGAATATAAAGCAAAGTCCATAATAACACCCCTGCTACATACAGTAAACTGTTATACTGTTGCTAAATCTAAACATGGCAGTAACCTGGCAGCTTGGTAATGAATAAAGAGAACAACACTGCTAAGGACAGCTAAAAGCAACTAGCTGACATCAGCTTAAAACAATGTCGAACCACACAACAGGCATCAACTTGACCTTGTTCATTAAACAACTCATAAACTAATACTCTATATAGTACAATAAAAACATCCTCACAGTACCTAAAACAAATATTAGAAGTACATCAGGGCTGCAGGTACACGAACAATAGAATCTCTGTCCCCGTGTCTGCTGTGTGAAGTGGAAATAGGCTCCACATTAGAGACTGCACAGCTGGAAAGCACTTTAAAGGCGAAGCAAGCCATTTGTTTCTACTTATTATAGATGGGCGACTGTGCCCACACTAGTAGAAAAAGCCTGCTGTGCTGGGAGAAAAGTGAAGGCAGTGCGTTGTTTCCGGATTTAATAAACATGAGATTCAAATAAAAAAATGCACGGACCGCAGACCACACAGTCAACTGAAAAGTGTGATCGCTACCCAGAGGCCCATTGATCAAAGTCTGGCTTGTTGACAGGCACCTGGGCTTCCTCATTTCCCCAAGTCGCCAGGGAACACTGAGGAGTAAATAACAACTGCTGCTCTTCACAGAAAAGCCATGCCTGTTCACCCACTCTCTGCTTTTCATTTTTTTTCTCTTCTCACTTTTGCGGTTTAATGCTTTTTTTTTTTATTATGGTTTTGTTTTACTCTTCACTGTTCTATGCAAAACTAGCTTTTATTTAACCTAGCGAGGCAGATCTTTGTAGTGGGATTTTGTTTGCTGATGTTTCATTGTTCTTAAACTTTACAAATAAAGAAACAAAAACTGAAAGCACTACTGAAAAAGGGAAAAGACAAATTACTGACCCCATCAGAAAATAAAATGTAGCCTGAGTTACAACTTCACACCGTTCACACTCTATGCTTGATGGTCATCCGTTTACACTCACTGCATTATTAGGTCATTAAACAGTAGTTTTTAGCTCTAAAGGCCCTTTTCCACTGGACAAAAAAAACAACTAACACCCGACTTTTATTCAGGGTAAATGTTAGATATGAGGATATCGCACACGGAAATCCATCTAGTAGTCTAGTAGCCTTATTAAGCATAGCAATCGTCATGGGCAGCGCTAAGTGCCAGACAGAGCCATGGTGCCGCGGTGTGGAACGTGTAAGTTCAGAAACTAAGATTGGACAGATAGTCTAGCCAGATGTCTGGATTTACCCTGCAGAGATCTGAGGAGCAGTTAACCATAGTCCTCAGAAATTGAGTTTAATATTCCGACACAAAGAAAGCATAAGGTTTTGAAAAGAGTGAAATCCGAAGGAATTTCCGTTGGCAACAGAGCAATCCCGGAGGTTGGAAGGTCGTGGATATAGACTAGGTAAAGTAAGTAATTTGTTTGTGACTGAACAGCAGCAAGCTAAACCAATCAGTGGCAATCATGGGCGTGGTTTAGGTGACCGTGGGTTTAAAACAACAATGGGGGACGTGATGTATTTTTTTAAAGTGTCTGCCCTTTTCCAAACAGTCTCAATGACGGCTTGCCGTGTCAGGTTAATACAGTGACGTTTTTACTTCAAACCTTGTCTTTCTGAAACCCAGGCCTAAATCATAAGGAGGGTTGAACAGCTACAGTATAGTCAACCTTTAATGGCACTGGTAGTATCCAGAAGCATATAAAGGGGAAATAAAGACATTTTCCAAAATGTTTTTTTCCTTTATATTCTGTCAAGTGCACACACACACACACACGTGCTCTGAGTGATATGAATACACCCTCAGATGTTCGGATACATTAGGAGTCGGGCTAAGGGAGCGAGTATGAATACAGCCCATCTGTTTCTCTGTGATGTGGCTCCTGCAGGGCTCTCTTCACATTATCAATTGCCCCACTGAGCCAAATGCTAGTAATTGTATCATATCTGTTGGCACAGACTACAAAGTCACAGCAACTGCTCTGTCATACAAATGAAACAGACAAAATGAAAAAGCTCTGTGGATGTTGACAATGTTCATTTTATAAATGCAGAGTGCATATTTTCTGTGAAAGTGACTGTGACTAGGGCTGGGCGATCAATATTGTAGTGTTGACTATTGGTCCTTTTCACAAAATATTATATATTTGTATATTTTTGATATATAATGATCAGTATTAGGCCATACTGACTAAGTGGGTAAAGGCAAATAACAATACAACAAGGCAATAAGTCTGGTAAGTTCAGAATATGACATCACTTTACTGTAAGGCAGCATTGAAAAACCAGGAAAAGACACCACTTATGCTATATTACGATATTCAAAGTCTAGTATCATATCACAATATCTATTTAATATTGGTATACTGCCCGGCTCTAGGTAACACTTGTCTTTTTGGTCAACTTGGAGGAAACATTTACGGAATTTAAAACATGCACATGAGTGTATCTTTGGAAACAAAACTCAAATATGCCTACTTCAAACCAGTCAGAAGAGCACAGACAGAAAACACAAATAACCACAGCTGTCACAGGAAGTAGTGCACCAATGTGGGACTCCAAATTGATTTTCATGGCCTCAACACATGTTTTCCACACAGCTCACCTCCTGAATGAGAATAAACTGACTGGTCATGGTTAACCCACATTGGTGTAACAAATCACTGTCCCCTCACTGTTATTTTTACAGTCACAACTGAGCTTTCAGCAGCCCTGAGCTCACTGTTTAGCAGATTGTAACGGATCTTTGTCCTACAGACTTGCCTTTTGTTTAAAATACAATATAGAACAGAAAAGAATAAACCGATTTTACTGGAACAAATAGGCATTTTGGCAGGTAAACAAGAAAGAGACAGTTTAGTTCAGTAAAACATCTAGAGCTTCAGGCTCCGCCAGCAAGCAGCTCACAGATCTTGTGCAATTATTTCTTAACAGTAGATCTAACTTAAACATTCATTTTCTTATCCCTAAATGTGCCTTTCTCAGAGAGGATAGACATACAATGAACCCACACCAATTCGTAGCCCAATTTCCACACCGGTGTAAAGATGAACCGATATTTGGCCACTGGAGGAGTAGTCTTTTTCTTTTTTAAGATGATTTTTGTAGGCATTATAGGCCTTTTTTTGATAGGATAACTGAAGACATGAAAGGGCAGAGAGAGGGGTTGATGACAACCGGAGGACGGAGGAAACATGATTAAATATTTGAATCTAAAATGTAGAGCGAACATGAAGAAATACAGTGGGTCCTAAAGACTACTGAATACTGAGTGCATACAGTATATGGTAAAAATATAAATCATTGAAGGCTTATTCACTAGGTACAGCATTACAGACACGCAAGATATTGCAAACACATTTATGATGTATTGCGTAATTTATCAAGGTCACTATACTCTGATCAGTAATTTAATACCTGGCGCTTCCAGCAAACATTTCTACAACTATCTACCAGTGTTTAAGAGCAGATGTTATCAAAACATCTGTGAGTATCTGTTATGCTCAACAGACTCTGGCTCCTATGATGGATTTGTTTTTAACATCTTCCTGCCAGCATGTATTCTTTGTTAAAACGTGAATACCTCCAGCAAAGTTCTTGCTGGCCTGATATACTGACTCTTGGTCTGACTCTTCATGCTGATCTAAGCTTCAGGCCACTGTGATGCAGTTGGACACATCAGCTTGAGGTGGAGGGATAATTTGTTGTAGTCTAGGTATTTGTTGGATCATTAGTATGCTCAGGCAGGATCAGTCAGTCAGGCTCAGATTTCACTCCGCGTGGCCAGCTGCAGCTTCACTGCTGTCAGAGCTGCATCACTAAGATGTTCTTGCTCCAGTTTTTAAAAAGGTTTTCTAAATACATTTATCAATATCTTATTCCCCTGTGTGTACAAACATAAAGGTGAAACTACACTGAGACTACTACACAGCCAAGTAACAGTAATACTGGTGGTTTAGGAAATATTATTCCATAACGTTAGCATAGATTATACATATTTCATATTATGATAAAGGAATATTAAGCAGGTTGATGTGTTTTATACATACTGTGAAACTATAAAAATGCTCAATACACAGAAATACACACAGCTCGTTTTCAGAAACTGTGCCTTTAAACGAGCCGTCAGGGCTTCTGTACAGTTGTGATTCAATTCAATTTTATTTATAGTATCAATTCATTACAATAGTTATATCGAGACACTTTACAGATAGAGTAGGTCTAGACCACACTCCAGAATTTACAAGGACCCAACAGTTCTAGTAGTTTCCTGCAGAGCAAAAAGCTTCCTTTTAGTCACAACTATACTGTATATAGGTAGAAAGCGCCGCTACAGTTCCGTTACAGTCATTCCCCAGCTGCAATGACAATGAAATTCTGTTGAATCAACGATGAGGTTTTGGAGACCGGGTTTTAATCAACTTTTTCATCACAGTTTTGAACAGAAAATCTTAAAAATATGCATTTACGTCATGTTTCCCCCCATCTCATGGGCCGTTATGAGATTTTGATAGTATGATAAACTTCAGCAAAAATACCACGGTTCAACGGTATTGCAATTATAGCTCGAAAATGTATTATTTTGAAATGTCTGGGTAAAAAACAACTTCTTTTCCTCCATTAAACATACTGTATTTTAGACAACAAATATAATTTTTGGTTTATTTTTTAATGTGAACCATATAAAGTTCAAAAAAATAATACAGTCACTTTTTTATGTGGATCCCCCTTTTGCTACCAGAACTACTGCTGCCCTAAAAAGAAGACAAATGAAGACAGACATCTTAATTTACCAAGAATCTGAAATGACCGCTAACTCTGGTCTTAAGTGTGTCCTATGGTATTATAGCACTGGATTTAACATTAATTTAAACAAAATATTACATGATCCAATTGCGTTTATGTAAAAAGATATATCACTACAATTACCCCTACTATTAATAATTAGTGTTGCCACAGTTATTTTGAAAAAGTAATCTGATTGTTCCTTTTAAAAAGTAACTCATTTTATTTACAGATTACTTGATTTTAAAAGGAACAAAGTTAGATTACAAGTTACTTTATTAGTTACATTTAGTACTTGCTGAAACAGTCCCGTCCCCTCAACATAAAAAGACAACCGGTTTTGCCAACACTCACTTTATAAGATCTGCATTTTAACAGTAACGTCTGCAATGTATCTCCTGACATTGACATACAAGTTTTTATAACAATAAAGACAGTTTTTCTTGACATTTTGAACTGTTAACACTGTAATGGGAAAACTTACTATTTATAATTTACATTGTTAATTCTGATTCTAATTCTGAACCGGGTTTAAGGGCAGCGTTTCCTCCACAACATGCTGCCTGACCAACTTCTTCAACTCTCCCTCACTTACTGGTTTTGCACCAAAGTCCAGCTTTTGTTGTTGTGCTGTGACTACTCCAAATGTTTCTTCAAATTTAACGTAGTGTTTTTGTAACACAGTTTTAAGCTAACCTGAGTTTGTAATGATAAATTATACTACATTATATTGCTTGTATTTTTTAAAAACTGTTTTTTTTGTCTAATTTCAAAATTGAATAATATTTTAGGTGTACATGTGCAAAACATTATTGGACTTTTAACATAACATTTTAAGCACATAGTAATAACCTAAATTACACAAATCACAATCGGAATCATTGAATTCAATTGAGGGCTTGTCTTGACATAGGTGTTTTACACTTAAATGTTTCAGAACAAATGCAACTCTCATTCTCCTTCATTGTTCATTCGTTTGTGTTTTGAAGTTAGTCATGCCATTTATGGTAGTTTGTATAGATAGTCTGTAGTAGTATTATAACTAAATTGTGTGACCCAAGTTTACCCGAGATAACAGCTCTTCTTCTACTTAGTATAAAACCTTTTAAAAGCTTAAAGCTGACACGTGGTTGGTCCTTTTCATTAGTTTCTGAATCTTGAGCAATAAGTAATTCATAGTTCTTATAATAATAAAATGTTATTCAAAACAGAGGACTACACTACTACTACTTACACTACACTTACAATTATCTGCTTTCTCAAGTGTTTGTTAGTTTGAAAAATATTCTGACCTTTTCAAGATACCGTCAACGCCTCAAGTTAAATCAGTACACCAGAACACAATCAAAATCAGCGTTCTCTCTCATTACTGAACTCTGCAGTTTGAGGATAAACTAAACCTCCCTTACTTTGTCTAGTATGTTCAGATGTGATGTAACACAGAATGCAGCGTGATCAGTGTTCGGAGTCTCAGAGGAACTGCAACTGAAGTGGCTAATGCTGAAGGGAATCCCTGATTAAGGATGATTGCAATGGAGCTCTGGAGTCAGGCAGGGACAGGACAAAGGAGAAGACTTATAATTAGAGGGAAGAACAGTTGGGGATGAAGGGAGCGTGTGGAAGACGAAGAAGGTGAGGAGGGGAAGACAAGGGAGGACGGAATGTGTTAAAAGGGGAGGAAGTAAATTAGAGGAAAGAAATTGAACAGGAAGAAAATCATGTATGATTAAAGGTAGACTCTAAAGTAATAAAAGAAAACAAGAAATTACTAGTTAAAAGCTTTAATTATCAATACAAAGGTAGTAATGGAAGCTAATGGATCTAATTAAAGTTTAACCATTTGCCATGCAGGTCTCAAACTGAAGATACATGTCTGGACTTTGGCACACTCCATTTGTCTGTCCCTTTTTTGATCATGGAAGAAGCTATGGTTCATCTACAACCCAAATTATTTAAAAGTTATGACAAGTTATTAAGAAGACAAAGGTATAAGTTGTTAGACGCGTTCAGTATCTAATCTCTCGGCTGTTCTCCTCTTGCCAAGGGACAGAAGCGATGGAGGGAAATGTCAGGAGAGTTGAGGTATAAGATGTGACACAGGGTCCCTGCGCAGCTTCCAGCAGCATGCAGCTAAATGAGGAACCGCTCAGCTCAGAGATAGAAAACGTTATAGGGAAAAGAAAGGACTGCAGCATACTGGTTGATTGGCAGCCTTTAATTAATTAATTAATTAATTAATTAATACAAGTGTTATAATGGACATTGTTGTTGACTGTTGATGTCAATGACTGCAGACTAACAAGACTTTAGTAAATAGCTAGTATCTAGCTGATATGATTTGCAAGATCTTGCTAATAAAACTAGATATCTTGCAAATGAAACTCAGTTTCTCGCCAAAAAAAGTCAAGATCTCGCAAAAGTGTTGATCCCCAGTACATGTTTTTTTGTTAATTATTTTTCCCCTCCATGTCACCTCCGGGGCTCCGTACCTTTCAGCTCAAGAACAGAGCACTTCTAAAGAATAAAAAGGACTTAATTACACCGGTTTATTTGCAGTCTTAAATTGTACAATCTTACTAACATATTAATCTTCATCAGAATCAAAGAAGGCAGAGAGGCAGGGATTAGAGACACCGCCTAATTTATTTCTGAAAAGAAACCTGTCTTTGATACAGAGCAGATCTAATTGCAGACATGATTGAGAAAGAATCACTAGAGACACGTTCAGAGCTAGTTAGAGACGCAGGTTATTACTGACTGGGATGAAGAAACATCTCGCCACCTTCGCCTTTGTAAGAAGTTCCCAAACAGCATGTACTTGCGGTCATCCAGCACTGATTGGGTGATTCGCAGGTGAAAGACACCTAGACTTCTCGGTTTATTTTGTTAGCTAGGTTACATTCCAACTATTGTTATTAAAATTCTGTTGAAAAAGACATGTAGATAACATTCAGTTTTCAACGAAATTTAGCACAGGTATGTTCTCAACCAGAAATTCTGTCTTTTTGCACGAATCGTTTTAAAATGAAAACATTTAAAAGGCTTAGTTTTTTTTAAACAATTATAAGACTATTTTAAAATCTTAGTATTCTGTTTAAAAAAAATGTAAGCATAACGCGTTTAGGCTGCTCTACACATAATTGTAGGCCCAGTTTAAAAGTGCTTTAAGCAATGTTGGTTCATGTCACTTCTTGTTGATGTTCAAAGTATTGTCACTCAAATGGAGGCTAGCTCGCCCCTCCGTCCCCTCCCTCTCCCTTCTGCGCACTAACCCCCCAACCCCCACCCCCAAATCCTTCTTGTCTTGGCTGTAACACTGTTTATATTTTGGTCGTGCAGGTGGGCACAGTTTGGTTTTGTAGTTGTTTGTAGACTCTAGGCTGTGTACAGAGACCATGTTTTCTTTAGTGTGTTCTGGAGACAGGCAGCTTGCGGAAAGTGAGGAGATGTTTTTTTTTACAGTGTGTTCTGGAGACAGGCAGCTTGCGGATAGTGAGGAGATGTTTTTTACAGTGTGTTCTGGAGACAGGCAGCTTGCGGAAAGTGAGGAGATGTTTTTTACAGTGTGTTCTGGAGACAGGCAGCTTGCGGATAGTGAGGAGATGTTTTTTACAGTGTGTTCTGGAGACAGGCAGCTAGCAGATAGTGAGGAGATGTTTTTTACAGTGTGTTCTGGAGACAGGCAGCTTGCGGATAGTGAGGAGATGTTTTTTACAGTGTGTTCTGGAGACAGGCAGCTAGCAGATAGTGAGGAGATGTTTTTTTACAGTGTGTTCTGGAGAAGGGCAGCTTGCGGATAGTGAGGAGATGTTTTTTACAGTGTGTTCTGGAGAAGGGCAGCTTGCGGATAGTGAGGAGATGTTTTTACAGTGTGTTCTGGAGAAGGGGAGCTTGCGGATGGTGAGAAGATATTTTTTACAGTGTGTTCTGGAGAAGGGCAGCTTGCGGATAGTGAGGAGATGTCGGCTCTATGTGCCAAAAAATGCTGTAGCCTAAAAAATGCGTGACATTGCTTAGATCATCTTTAAATATGCAACTTCATTTTATACACTATATGTAGTGGAGTTTTCCTGCTGTCTTAGCTCTCTGCTATCTTTTACAGTTAAGGTGTCCTTGGAACGATGAAGACCCCTGATCTAGGTAAATCATAGATCTTTTCAAACTAAAAACCCGGTTGGACATTTACAACAAAGTTTGCTGCAGAAAAGATTTATTTTAAAGAACTGCACCTGTTAGAAGAAACTACCTTTCTACCTGCCTACTATTCAACATTAGCCAGTCCCTCCAGGAAAAGTTGCAATGTTTTTTTTGTATTTTTGTACTAAGTTGCAAGGTACAGTGAAAATTACAAAAAAAAAATTGCAATTAGTTTTTGGTATACTTCTTTAAAAATAAAAGGAAACTTGTTTTGGTATAATGTGAGAATGGCTGGTGGATTTAAGACCAAAAATGAACAGATATGTTCAAATCAAATTTGAACATATCTGTGGCTTGTTGATCTTTACATTGTTAATTTCCAATTCGGGGCTGGGACACATTTTCATACGGTTTGATAAAGGACTTATTGGACTTTAACTCATCGTTGCAATTACAATAATGAGCGGAGCTGTCCTCAATTTAGCTCATCGTGTATGTCTTATCTGCGTTTTTTATCCTGCATCCACCGTGTGTGTTTGTATGTGTGTGTGTGTGTGTGTGTGTACGTGCAGCGTACAAATTAGACTATTGGTGGGAAAAACTGTTTAAAATAAGGTCACCAGTAGAATATAGGAGGCTAAAGCCCTATTCACATAGGAATTGTATGATCTGGGGAACTCTAATAATTTGTAATAGTTGCTGAGGTCGTCCGTGAACTTTATTCCGTACGAATCTGCCATGTGTGTAATTTGTCAATTTCCGGGTTGTATTGGTGGTGTGGCAGTTATAAATGAAAGTCTTGACATCATATGTTGGGAATAATATCAGTAAATTCAAGTAAACTACAGACTTTGTGCACAACAAACAGGTGGGAATAATTTCTAAATCACATGAGGATAAGGTCCCCTAGTAATGCTATATCCATGCAAATAGGGTTTAAGAGAGGGACCAAAACTGGGGTAATTCTACACACTGGTGAAGCAGATAATTGTAGAGGGAGTGAGAAATCTAAACCCGTTGATGCTTTCACTCCAGCAGTCACTCAAGATATGTTTGAGGCATATTCTCGTACTGAATTGCAGTTTGTCTCAACCAGGTCAAATCTGGATATATCTGGAAACAGCATGATACGTGTGACCAACACACGCAGAGAGAGAGAGAGAGAGATAGAGAGAGAGAGAGAGAGAGAGAGAGAGAGAGAGAGAGAGAGAGAGAGAGAGAGAGAGAGAGAGACCTGAGAGAGAGAGAGAGAGACCTGAGAGAGAGAGAGAGAGAGAGAGAGACCTGAGAGAGAGACCTGAGAGAGAGAGAGAGAGACCTGAGAGCAAGCTGGCTGGAGAAAAGGAACCATTTGAGTGAGTACCAGAGGACCAGATAAAACAGCTTCCCTTTCCTTTATGTAGTTTTAGGGATCAGTGGTCTGGAGCTATCACTTTATCCCTCTATCTCCCTTCTGTGTGTCTGCCACCATTCAGCCCTGAGCTGTCTGACCCAGACTGTTCATCACACAGCTCTGATAATAATGTCACAAGTCTCTTGGACAATAGTCCTGATCAGACGCTCACTAGGACCACTCAAAGGGAGTGTACGTCACAGTCTGGCCTCTCGCCTCTTCTGGCTTACATCCCTGCTCTTCACCAGTGTTTCAAACACATATCAGAGTCCACAACTGTACTGTCAAATCATTATTGGGAATTATGCGATACTGATGTAAATATATGAATACATTGGTCCTTCTTTTATGTTTTAATCTGTGTTCTAATACTTGAAAGTACCTCATATATCCGTCTGAGTAGTAGAGTTTTCTAAAACAAAAAGCTTCTCATCTACAAGCAGAAAATTTATCTTTTAAATGCAGAAAGGAAAGAGAGCCGAGGAAGGAGCCAGAATAGATTATTTTATTGTTTTTGAAGTGTGTGTGGGGTGGGTGGGGTGTAGTGTAAGCAGAAGAACAGAGGGAGTATAAATCATAACTTACCACTTGCCAAGTGATGCCCTTTAATTTGCATTTAAATTTGTCTACAAATGGAGAGAATCTTTTCTTTTAAGGATTATTGGCACAGTGAAGACTGTAAGTGGTGTCTTATTACTGCCAGTTAGTTAGTTAGTTAGTTCATTAGTGGTATTATTGCAGATTATGTTACAGACCCTATAGACTTATCTGCCATCTGATTGATGTGTTGCTATTACTGCAGTGACATTAGTTTCATTGGCTCTTTGAAGTATCTGATAAGTAATCTGATAAACGTTTGACCGACGTCAACAGGTTAGATGTGTAAATTCTGTGAAAAGTGACAAGTAGCATTGGAGTCTAATAAAATCAGCCTCAGTTCTCTTACACAAAAGACAGGTAGCTTTCCTCTTAGTTATATCCCTTATACCTATGACATTTAAAGACATGAATGAGGAAAAGAATGCAAACACCACCGGCATGGTCTGATGACATCATTCACATGCATATAAGTAGCCATGAGGTTAACGCTCCAGCAGAGAGAGGCTGGTTTTTTCCCCAGCAGTAACTAAGTTTCCAAGAATTTGTCCAAATTTCAAAATTAGTAGAAAACTAATTAACAGTCAGACTACAAACCGACAGCTTTTGTTTTGGCTTGTTTGTACAACCTTGCTATTTGCATGAGTAGCATGTCAGGTTTGTTAGACTGGATGTTTTCTACTGAGATGATGTAACATTGAAGCCCTTCTTGTGGTAAGATAGTTCAATGTTTACAATAAACACATTTTTTAGTTTTTTCGCAGATTAAAATGAACCCAAACTTTCTGTTGTTTTCTCTTGCCTGTCTCCTGTCTATTTTCGCTGTCTTCCTTCATTTTGTAATCTGCACAAAAATGGACCTACTTAACAAAGTTTGTTCACTCAAACACAACAAGGTTGTCACTTGAATGGTGTTTTAAGCAAACATTAGCAATCAAATCATCATAGATGGCTAAAACGTTTAGGAAAGGATTCCCATCTTCTGTTATTGTACAGTGGGTACGGAAAGTATTCAGACCCCTTTAAATTTTTCACTCTTTGTTTCATTGCAGCCTTTTTCCAA
>NC_048422.1:6047601-6069461 GCF_013103735.1 Etheostoma cragini
GGAAAATGGCTGCAATGAAACAAAGAGTGAAAAATTTAAAGGGGTCTGAATACTTTCCGTACCCACTGTATATATTTCACAAATATCAGTATGACATGTTATGCAGTAAACTGTTTAAATCTGAGAATAAGCGACTCAAATCTGCACTCGACTCACATTAGGGAGTGACAGTCAGTCTTGTGTCCAGTGTCTGCCCGTTTGTAATAATCATCCGTGCGGAAACACAGTGAGCGTACAACGTTAGTGACATTGATTAGACAAAACTTTGAGGCAAAGAATTTTGCATTGAGGATTTTTATTAATCAAATTACTCGAGGAATCGTTTTAGCCCTACTGTGTACTACTCCCTCCTCAGGAAAAAGGTATTGTGCTATGGACGCTATTTAGTAGAATGTCTGAAGGCACGATAAAGTGGATGAAATTTGCGCTATATATTAAATGGGGATGGATTTCGGACAAAGTCACGATATTATGCACACTGACTTGACTGTCACACCATCACTAACTGGGACATTTTAATGGCGCAGAGTCATCGTTAATGTTATTAGTAACACCTGTCAAAATACGTGCTTTGGAAAAAAGACTTACCAAGTGTGAGGCATTATCTACAAGATAATCAGTGCAAACAGGATGCACCTGAGCTCAGTTCGGACTGCCATAACATTTTATTTTGCTTTCAAATGAGTCAACATTTAAATAACATGTTACACATTTACTGAACACAGTTTTCAGATAGCTGTCTGTTACTGTACACACAAAAAACACTTAAACTATTTAAAAGACAATTGAAAAAGGATATGATAAAATGTTTATCATGATCACTCTAAAGTCAGAATGCCTTTTCTCTTCAAGTGACAGAGATATTAACGGAAAGAAGAGAAATAGCGGTGTGGCTGCTTCTTTTGTGCGTTTTTAAAGCCATGTGTGCTCATAAGCTGTAGCAAATCCAAGTGAAAATGAGATACATGGTGCTAAGCTCACAACAAACTGAGCTGTAGGGTTGTCAAACACTGTATCAAGTCCACAAGAAACATATTATTGACTTTTTTTCAAGCATTTTTGCAATGCAAAATTCTGGAACAAACATCTTGTAATCTGTATTAAAATCTGTGTGTCATCCCTGGGGCTTCAGCTCAGCCTGACAGTGTGAATAAGAAGTGTTTGCTGTAGGAGCAGAGCGTGTTCTTACGGCAGTGGTGCTTGTTAGATTAAATTAGAGTGATTGCATCCGGAAATACAGTTTTGATTATTTGTCCCTTTGCATTTGCAATCAAATCCCCCTACTACATAATATAAATCAAGCTGTTGGAGAAGCTGGTATATGAAGAGGTTTATGTGGAGAATGTCCTCAGATATGCTGCAGTGCATTAACATTGACAGCTATGGCATATGGTCACCTCAGGTGGATGGAAAACACCCAAGAAGCTTAAACATATGAGATTCTGAATGTATTAAATCTTTAGTTTGCATTTGCTGCTGCTTCAGAGAATATTGAAGTGGTTGTGAGGTTTGGTTGGCTGGCCAGTTACTCTGGGGAATAGAACAAAGAGACATAAAGTAACATTTTGGGACTTCTTTTAAATGCTAACCACTACATCATGTCTAAATGTCAGACAAAGCCATTTACAAGACCAGTGAGTCTGTGTGGTTTTGTAAAGGAGTGGCGAGCGCGTCCTCTGTAACTAATTTATTGCTGTGATGGTGCGGCCCAGTCTCACAGCACGACAGCACAGTCGCACGTCTGAATCCGCAAATGGCTAGGGGGGCGTCTTCATAATCCAGCATAAAGGCATCATTTTCTGTCCTGGGCTGGGACACACATTCATACGATATGAAAAAGTACTTATTGGACTTTAACAAATCATTGTACCTACAATAATGAAACAGCAGCAACTTTAGCGACTTTATAGCGGAAAAAACATTACTGCGTGCATTGATGTTAAAATGTTTACATGTTGGCATGTAGACATTTTAGGTCTTACATTTTGGTCTCAAATGTTTTACACGGTCATTCACTATACGTTTTGTTGGTAAATGTGAAATCTTCGAGTCATACACGCCTTGTCTTCACATAGCAGAAACAAGGAAAGGAATTTGAGCCGTTCTGGCTCCCGATTGGTCAGTGGCTGCACGTGGGACTGCTGGGATTGTCGCAAGTAATGAAAATGCAATAGGTGGCCAGTTGCAAAATTAACCCACAGGTGGTTGGGTGTTAATTTCAGGCCCTGGTCAGGATTCATCCTGTAGTTGGTTGGCTTTGTTCCAGTCCTAAAAGTCTTGATATTAGCTTCTTGTTTTGTTTTTTTAAGTGTCAATGGAGCAATTGAATGGGGAAGATCACTTTGGAACTGGAGCCTTTGAAAAATTGGAAAGTCACTGTTGAGTTCTTTAGCGCTTCTGTTGCAATGAGCAGACTTTTTATTTTTTTGTTTGTTATTTATCAAATCATCAATCTTTGTTGTGGCACATGTTATGCCCCAAGCATTGAGGACAGAAAGTTCCATCCAGCACCGTCTGACACACTTCAGAGGGTTGACCTCAAGTAAAAAGCTGCAATATACGGTATAGCAGCTCATATTGGAGACGGGAGGTAGGTTCAAGGTGGTGCTTAGTATGGACATCATTATACTCCTTCTGCCGTTGCCTCCAGGCTCAGCCCTTTGATAGAATGTTCAATTACGTATTAAACAGTTCTGGTCTTGACCCTGTAAGGGAGAAGATTCTACTTCATTCTCTGTGTAAATATTTCTGTTAGCTGCCCAAGCTGAGAGAGCCACAACCATCCTGCAAATGTAGGACAGGGAAAGAGTACAGTAAAAGAAAATTAACTTAAAAGAGAATAAGATATAGCACATCAAATAAAATCTAAGGGTATTGAAGATATATGAAGATATAAAATGCAAAATTACGTAATGAATAAAAAAAGAAACATAAGGGCTGGAGGTCGAGAGCTACAACATTTAATGAGAAACCTACATTTGACTTATCTCACTCGGATCCATTCAACATTTTAAATTTTACACACCTCCACCACTTCCATGTGTCACCTCTCTCTAACCTTTTGTATTTGTGTGCATGTGACAGTTTCCTGGTCCACCCTCACCGCCGTGCTCAGTCCCCCCTTCCATGCCTCTGTCTTCCCTCCCCCCCGTCCAGGTCGGTGACCAGATCTTGGAGGTGAACAGCCGCAGCTTTCTCAGCATCCCGCACGACGAGGCCGTCAGGGTCCTGAAGTCGTCACGCCACCTGATGATGACGGTGAAAGACGTGGGCCGCCTGCCGCATGCAAGGACGGTGGTGGGGGAGACCAAGTGGATCGCCAGCTCGCAGATCGGAGAGAGCTCCGCCAACAGCAGCATGGCAGGGTGAGTTTTGGCTTCAGGAAATGAATACATGAATTCCACTTGAAAGGATCACAAATTCTCTTAGAGTAGTAGCCTCTCTTTTCCTTTTCCTTTTTTTAATCACCTACTCTTTTTGAGTAGGGTTTTTATTAGTTTGTACGTGTGTGGGTCAGGGAGGGGAATTATGTCTTTGAGTTTAGGAAGGTTTCTTTGATCTGAGAATTCTGAAAAAAGAAAAAAATACCCAATCAAAGTAGTTACTCTAACTTGATAATGCTGATTCCCTTTTTTTAATTACTAAAGTATCAACGATAAAGCATAAATCAATAATGCAGTAATTCAAATAATTTTGAGAAATCAAAACAAGTGTAAAATTCTGCTCCGTTCAAATTTATTTCAGTTAATTATCATCAACAAGCAAACAGCCACTTAAACCTCACAGACAAAAACACATTTAAAACAGTTCCACACACACAAAATAATCATTTCTCAGCATATTGTTTGTAATTGTTTGTAATCTTGAAATATAAACATTTGGTCACAAGAAAAGAAAAATGAGTAATAAAATTAAATCCAAACTGAGAAAAATCTAAACATTTTAGGAAAAAAACCTTATTTGCTATTATTTGCAAGAAATAAGTCGAATATAAGTAGATTGATACATCTCTATACACGTCTAATAATGTAATGTCAAAGCAACGCCACGGTGACGAGCACAGAAGACTGTCCATTTTCAATCTTTGTGCTATAAGGATACTGGATACTATACGGGATATTGACCCTCGGATAGGGATATTGATCCCTGTGAAATATCTGCTGTGTATATTGAAAGGTGTTTTTAAACTTTAATTGTAAATTTATTTTCTTCAGTCAGGCTTTTCAACATAGATTTCTCTGCCTCCATTGCAGCACTTCTGAAGCAGGTGAGGACATGCTCCACATAAATCTTCATCAGATTCTACAATTTATCATAAAATATTCCAGGGACTTTTTTTGAAAATGCAAAGGGACACATAAATAGATATTCTTTGGATCCACAATTCTGATTTAATATACACAGCCTGTCTTGTTGCAGATGTTATAGATGTTCAAATGCTCTGGGAGTTACCAACAAGTGAAGTTCCACAGTATTTTTACCACTGAAGTCAATGAAAACTTTGATGAAATCACAGAAGATTTTATCATCTAATTTAGTAATCTAACAAAATTAAAACCACAAAAAATGGCACATGATAGAAGCAAGAATACTTGACAACAGTGCATCAGGAAAAGACTTGACAGACACAATGAAGAGAATGCCAAAGAAAAACACCCTTTTTGTCTTGTCTGACTAAAGTAGATGCCACAGTCCTTTATCGCCTAACGTGAGCAGCTGTTTGTCAGTTAATCAGATGGCAGAACTCTCATTCACTCCTTTGTTCAGAAATATAAAGGCAATATGCAGCTGTGTTGGAAAAATGCCAGAGCTCCTTTTAAAATACCACACCTGGGTAATTAATTTGCAGCTCATGAACTGGATTATTGTGATGTCCAACAACCAAATTAAAGTCTGATGTAAATGTCAGACTCATTGTCTCATCTACTTAATAACACACAATCCGACAGGCTGACCACTCAGAACTTGTGATTCCTCTCTGATTCTCCAAAACAAGCGGGGTTGTAAATGGTATTAAAATTTACAGTTGTGCTCAAAATAATAACAGTCCAACATCATTAACCTCATAAATCATACTTTTGGTAGAAGTGATATTTCCACATGGCAAATAATTTAGTAGTAAGTGTTGTAGAGTCATGGAAAACCAACAGAGCCAACAGTCATGACATGCATGCTGCTCATTCTGTGGAATTAAATCTGTAATTGAAAGGGGCATGCTCAAAAAAATAGCAGCGTTGTGTTAAATTAGTGAGGTGGTTGATTCTGTGAAGAATCAGGTGTCAGTTATGGCCCATATTTAAGGAAGGAAAGAGCCAAATGTTGAGCATGCTGGTTATAGTACATTTCACACTGAAATATTCAGCAAAATGGGTCGTTCCAGACATTGCTCTGAGGAACAGCGGATCAAAAAAAGTTGATTGGGGAGGGGAAAACATATAAAGAGTTTGTTGCCTCCATGCAACACAGATGTGAAGCAGTTCTCAGAAATAATGGTTATGCTACTAAATATTAGTGCAGCGATTCAAAGTAAAGCTATCCCTTGAGACATTTTTCAGTTCATACAAGAAATGTTTGAGTTTGAAAGAAAAATGCATATACTGCTATTTTTTGAACAGCCTAACATTCCTTTTTCTTCACTTTCTGTAAAGGTATAACGCAGACTTGATCAATTTTGGTCATGTTTTGATTTGGAATTGAATGTGCAGTGTTCCCAATGCACTGATATTATGGATTTGAAACTTTTCTGAACACACTGCTATTATTCTGAACACAACTGTGCATACTCAGTAAATTCCTGGGTGAACACCCCCTGAGATATATATGTTGTGGTTTTTCCAGTTTTTGTAGTTGTTTTTTTTTGCAATGTCATTACTTTTACATAAATGTCTGACACACACACATTGAATTTATATTTGAAATTTAATAATAAATTCTTTGATATTCTAAAAAGGAAAATTTTTATTATCCAACAGCAGTAAAAAAGTGAGTTAGTTAAAGTAATTTATTTTTCAAAGCATTAATGAACCAAAAGGTTCCTAACTCAAACAAACATAACCAAGATCCATAGCGTAATAAGAGCATAAGAACAAATATGTGAATACACTTCCATGCAACAAACAAAGTTAAACTACGTCAAAACAAATAACACAATCCTACTTCTTAGACAGTCAAAAGCTTTGACAAAATATGGAAAGCTTTAAATGGTTAGGCCCCGTTGAACTTTTACATCTCTATTCACCAGTAAGCACATTAAGGTCAACCAACCCCTTGCTTTGGGACGTACCAAAAGCTAGGCTAAAAAGTAAAGGGGATCCAGCTTTTGCAGTGGGTGCTCCCCTCCTCTGGTATAGCCTTCCAATAAATACTTGTAAGGGCGCAGGCTATACATATACTTTTCAGTTCCTGCCAAAGACCTTTTTACTCTGGCCTTTGGTCCTAGCCGAGCCCGGGGGTCAAATGTCTTTTAATGTGTATTAATGTTTCATTTTATCTGTAACAATATATTGTGCGTGATATTTCTGTTTGGGGTTTTTGTAGAAAAAAAAGCTGTTGAAAAAACAGAAAATTGACTCGTACCAAAAACTTATGTCAAACTTAAACTAATGACAGACTAAAGTGTCAAAGTCGGTGTGTTGACGGGATTGACACAACATTAGCTCGTAGTCATTTTTAAATGTGCAACAATATCAAACAAATAATACAGACTTGGTGTGCAAAGGCCTTTAGTCCGCCAATTAAGGGATGAAATGTTGGTGCTGCCCTAAACTAATGTTTTACTAGTGTTGCATTGTCAGATCTTCCTCCACAGCGTTGCCGAGGAGGGTCTGGTTAGTCCACACAGCATTCCGGGATGGGAGATAAACGTGCTCTGGTTTATTGGCGTTTCCTTAAACCAATCACAATCGTCTTGGTGCAGCGCTTAGTGCTCGGACGCAGCTACGGTGCCTCTGCAAAAAGGCCTCGGGAAGGAACTTGTTTTGGTGCTCGTTCAAAAGTTGTTTTAATCGTGCAACAGGAAACTCAGATCGGACAGAGAGGTTAGCTAGCTGTCTGGATTTACCCTGCAGAGATCTGAGGAGCAGTTAACCAGAGTCTCAGAAATCCACCGGGGTTTAAAATTCCAACACAAAGAAAGAGGAAGGTACAGAGCCCCCCCTGGGGTCAGCTGAAAAAAACTCCATGGTTGTGTCTCCAAACTTACCTCAGTTATAACTTGTCTCCTCCTAGTTTTACTACAGCACGTAATGTTAAAAAAAATAATTTGGAGACACTACCTTCTTTAATTATTAAATTAATAGATATTTTTGTGTCTGTTATAGTCTATAGATGGTCCCTAAGCCCCGCCGGCTGCTAATAGAGACCAATATTATTTATAGGAAGGTGACGGATATCTGGCCGAAATGAGGGACATCCGGTGAAAGATACGGCTGCACCTGAACAATCCCAGAAATGAAACGTCGTTGATAACCCTACCATTTTGCATACATACTGTAAACTCATATTTATGAATAATGGCTAATAATGGATTTATTTTACATTTTGGATAATTTATAAAAAGAAATTGTGGCTGTTTTAGTTGCAAATGTTTTACTACAGAATCTTTTTTCTTCTTTATGTGTCATTACCATGTTGCATATTTGGCATCAGTGAGATTATAGTGCTACACACAGTGTTTGATTAAGGATTCTTTTCCATAAAGACTACCATTTATGTGGCAGTACAAACAGATCAGCCAAGGCAGAGTCATCGGGAAAATCAGTGTGAGGAAGAATAAATGGCTGAGTTGGCCTCAAAAGTCTACCGGGCTAATTGAATTTGAATCCCAAAACAGGTCTCCATGCTGAGTTTAATTTGCAATTGCAAGTGGGACTGCTGTATTTTCTGACTCTGGTTTAATTACATATTGTTGTTATCTTGGCCGAAGGCAGCACTGTGAGTTGTTGTGTTTACTCATGAATTTAAACCCTATGACTTTGTTGCGGTTGTTTGTGGCACTTGAGGATGTAAAGACATCTACTCGTGTCATTTCACTTGGATGAAAAAATGACACATTTCAAAACACTTGCTTTTATGTTTGCAGGGAGAGTGTGTCACTGTTTGTTTGTGGCATGCATTTTGATGTGCTTTACATTTAATAGAAAGCCTGACTGGACGACATGGACATTTTATTTTCCTGTAGAAGAGACAGTTTTTGCCACTTCTTTAAGTAACATTAAATCCATACCGAAGATTAGAAAATCTGTTTTACCGTGAATTTAAAAGCCTGTGATATACGAGAAATGTATTAAAAAAAAACTGAAAAGCTGTCAGTCAAGATATTTTAAATCCTCTTTACCATAGCGTGTGTGTGTGTCTGTGTGTGCGTGTGTGTGTGTGCGTGTGTTACATTTGTTGTCACATGCAGCAAACATTTCCTTACTATCCAAGAGCTGCCTGTCCTCAGTACACACTGTAAAAAAACATCTCCTCACTATCTGCTAGCTGCCTGTCCCCAGAACACACTGTAAAAAAACGCGTCCTCTGTAGACAGTCCAGGGACTACAAACGACAACAAAAACAATCTGTGCCCACCTGCACCACGAAGCATACACACACACTCTTTCAGCGTTCCAGCCAATAACCATCAAGAAGGATTTTGGGGTGGGGGGTTAGTGCACAGAAGCACAAAAGGGTAGGGGCAAGCTAGTCTCATTTTGTTTCAAAATACTTTTAGGTTTGCTCCTTGATTGCATGAAAAGCTTATTATGAGGTACTCATTGTACATGCATATCAATTTGCCTGTTAAAGGGTTCTCAAATCATGCGTGTGTGTATGAGTGCATGTAAGTGCACTCTAAAGGTAAATCTTACTGAGGAATAGGCATTGCAAATTAAATGCTGTGGTACATGGCATAGGTTTATGCTACATACTTGTCTCTAAGATGGTACAGGTCGAATGAAGTTCCTTAATAAGTATGTAGGAGCGTTGCTGCAGTCTGGACATGTGATATTGTGCAAATCAAAATGAGTGTGTGTGTGTGTGTGTGTGTGTGTGTGTGTGTGTGTGTCTCTCTGTGTGTGTGTACATGTACTTAACTATCCCTCAGTGATTAATTTGTCCTCTTCATCTGTTTCTCTGCAGCTTCCCGGTGGAAAAAGGAGCCTCGGCAGCAGGAAAGGTGAGATTCACAGAAGCCATACTTTCTCTTTGTGTGTACACTGAAAACTATCTGTGTGCTGTGTTTATCTTTCGGGACATAGAAATCTGTTTGTCTTGGTCAATGGTGTCACCGATCACTTTTTAGTTGGGCAAGACTGAGCAGTAACGGTCATGTGGACACACATTTTAAAGTCTTGAATTAGAAAAAGCTCACAGATTGTCACAGTATAAAAATAAATGGTTTTCTTTGTTTTATTAATGTGTAATCCGTAATACAATTACATTTTATTTATAGTATCAAATCGTAACAAAAGTTATCTCAAGAAACTTTTACAGAATTTACAAAACCAATTAAGAAAGCAATTCTTGTTATTTCCCTAAGAGCAAGCATTTAGCGCGACAGTGGCGAGAAAAACTCCCTTTTAGGAAGAAACCTCAGCCAGACCCAGGCTCTTGGCAGGCGGTGTCTGACCATGCCGGTTGGGGGGGGGGTGATGCACAGTGGCAAAAATAGTCACAATAAAGAAAATGGAACAGTGACTACAAATGGTAGTCGTAGTAGTTCATGTGACAACATGGTGTAGCGTGGCGTGGCAGAGCATAGGTGGATGTAGCAGGACACTGCAGGGCATCGTGGAGCGTAGCAGGGTGTAGCCGGGGGTGCAGCAGGACCACGGCGACGGCTGCAATTAAGATCTTATTGCCATCCTAATCCAAGGAAATATGTTGGGTCAGCCAAATGAAAAGAGAGCAGCTCAGTGTGTCAAAGGAAGGAAGGAAATCCCCCGGCAGTGTAGAACTGTAGACGAGAACAGCATAACTAAGAGAGACAGGTTACAGGTTAAAGAGAGATGCCTTGTTGGGATAGAACTCTCCCCAGACGGATCGGGCTTTACTGGCCCGCCTCCCTCTACTTTATGATAATATAAATTATATGCTAGATAAATCTGACGACTCTGAAGAGAAGCAGGTGGGCCTGGCTAGGCAGATGCTGCAACTCCTCTTTTTCTATAATAATAACTAGAAGCTTTATCAAAGAGAAAGGTTCTCAATTTATTCTTAAAAGTGGTGACAGTTTCTGCCCCCCCCCCGCCGCCCCAAACCCAGACTGGGAGCTGGTTCCACCAGAGAGGAGCCTGACAGCTGAAGGCTCTGGCTCCCATCCTACTTTTAGAGACTCTAGGAACCACAAGTAGCTCTGAATTCTGGGAGCGTAGTGATCTAGTGGGACAATAAGGCAGAGAGCTCTTCTAGATATGTTGGTGCTAGACCATTTAGAGCTTTGTAGGTCAGGAGAAGGATTTTAAATTCAATTTTGGATTTTACAGGAAGCCAATGCAGAGAAGCTAACACAGGAGAAATATGATCATGCAGAGACAGGATGTTAAAGGTTTGTTTTAGATGGGTGTTAAAGGAAATATTCTGATCAGAACTAACTCCTAGATTTCTGACAGTAGTGCTGGAGGCCAGAGCAATACCATCCATGCTAGCTATATCTTTACATAATGAGGTTTGGAGGTGTTTAGGGCCAAGCACAATAACTGCTGATTTCCAACACGTAGCTCTGTTTGTACATTTGGAGTGCTGTCAGTAGAGAAAAACAAAAACAATCAATGCGGTCTACACCATGTTTTCCTCCTGCTAGCGTTATCACTCAACAGGCTTAAACAGGGCAAGTTTTAAATGTGTCTTTAGCCTCTTAACATGTTCAAAATGTTGTTAAAAGTGCTTACCCATGTGAAGTGATTTCTACGAGAGAACACAGTGAATCTGACTGCAGTAGATGTGACAGAAAGGCATGAAGGTTCTGCTAATTCAGCTCTGTTTAGTTCCTGTGTTGAAACGGCAGTTAGAGAGTTCAGGGACCGTCTAGAAACTACTGCACAGAAAAGAGATAAAACAAAAATATGTAGGCTATCAATTTTACTGATTAAAAAGGTAGTGTCTCCAAACTTACCTCAATTATATATTGTTTCATGCTAGTTGTACTACAGCACTTACTTTTAAAAAATGAGCATATGCTTATTTAGGGTTTAGTTGCCCTGCTCCTGACAGGACTATCAACTTTCAGAGATGGTTATTGATCTGGCCAGCAGTAGAGGAAGCATCGCTGCAGAATTTGAATTTGGCTTGGGATACTTGAGTTGTATCACAGGTTTTCTGACACTCAGACTGAGACTTGAACAGTTCAGAAGTAGGCTAAACAGACCATGTTGGGTTTACACGTTGGTTAAATCCATACAATTTAATGTTTTAGTCTCTGCTTTAGTACCGTATTTAGTAACCATGTACTTTTAGGCTCACCAAATCTACGTGCTTTACTATCTTGACATTGTAATTCCCCAAGGCTTTCAAAACAGGCGTTGTGTTGTTATATATTGTACCTATACCATGACACTGTCCTTAACTTACTCCCCCATCCTTGTATTGCTTTACTGTTCACTTTGACTGTGACTTTGCAAAGCTAGGGAGGGTGGATTAGAAAAAAAGATGAAAGTTGGAGGAGACAGCAGCTGACAGCAGAGAAAGAAAGGGGGGGAGAGGGGAGGAAGGTGTGAGGGAGAGCTCCCTTTTCATTATGGAAGCTCTGATCGACAGTCTTCTCCTGACATAGTGCGGAGGCATTGCACTGTAGCAACACTGTAAGAGAGAACAGAAAGAGAGAGACGATGCATGTGGGAGGTATTTTGAGAGTAAGACTTAAGGTTTTAACATGATTTATAGACTTGTTTTATGGTTAGCCACACAACAGACACCGGTGTGCCCTTTTTTGTCAAATGTGCCCTTTTCACTGTTTCACGGTATTATGGTATGGCAATGACAGCTATGTATTATTTTCGGCGGTATTGTGAAGAACACTGCACACTGGCAGGAAAAAGGATTGCTAAACTGCACTTTCTGTCCTTGAAGACAAAAAAAATAAATAAAAAATCATACCTTTTGTGTATGTCAGAAAATGTTAGTGGTTTTGAAACCGTGACACCTCGGTATACCGTGACACCCGTAACCGGCCTATGCCTACTGCTAACTTATGAGCAGCTCTGAGATAAAAGGGTCTTGACAATATGCAGGACATTTAGTAGCTGTTGGAATATTTCCACTGCAGTATTTTGGCAGCCTGCACATTTCCATATGCTGGCTGCCAAATCGACTCACCAAACCGACACATCTTCATATACCTAAAAAAAGTAGTGTAGTAGTAAAAAAATTACATCATTCCTATAATAAGTCTAACGTAAATAAAATAAAAAGATAGGTAGATCAATTCATCTTTTTATACTCTTTGCAATCCAGTCAGGCTTTAAAGCAAACACATAAGTAAAAGACTTTTCAGGTGTGAAATATTTAGAAATCCCTCAATGATGGGAGAGCAGAGAAGCTAATTCTGAGATTAAAGAATAATCTTTATTAGTGGCTTCAAAGCTCATTTGTAAGATCTTCCCCTCTTTTCTTTTGTTGCTATGAAAGAAATGTCATTATAATACTAAATGTTACCTAATTAGTTTCACTCCACTATGCAGCCATTATCTCTCTTACTTACAGCAGAGCAGGGCATTACAGGTAATAAAACAGAGAGGAGTTCGTTCTGTATTTCCGAGACAATTCATGTGACCAATGCACGCTGTGCCCCTGAACTTCACAAAATGCAGCAATTCACCATTTTCCCTTTTAAAGATATAGTTTAACTCCCTTCAGAAAGGTTATGATGCCCTGAAGCAGGTCTCTAAAATAACTTAAGGACACCTGTGTCTGCCAGTATAAGAGACTGCATCATTATCTCTGCTGTGAATTCTTTTATTGTCTTCACCGCCAGTGACTGAAACAGCAGTGGAGTTTGAGTATTTATGAAAGGGTTATTTTGGGTTATTTTTTTAACCTGGACTTTATTTTTTACCATGCGTTGGTGTCTAAGTGACATGCAGTACTGTATGTGAACAAAAATCTTTGAAATTGGTCCAGTATTGATCGAAAACGCTGTATCCAGCAACCACAAATTTCCCCAAGTGGCAAGGAACAGAGCTCCAAATGACAATGTTACTCTGTATCTGCTCAGTTGCTCTGTTAAGGTATGGTTAAATATTGTCAATGTTGACTGCTACTATAGTGTGATGCAAGAAACAACCTCAAGTTATATATGTCTCCCTGTGCCTGCACTGGCACCAAGGTTAATCATGCAGAATTGCTGCATACTAGTGCAATGCCCTTTCAAAACATGCCTGTTTGGATTGGTCTTATTGCTCAGCTTCTTGTATTGCTGCTTGTAGCTTTCTCCAGAACCCCTGTACTCTGAAATACCTTACAAGGGACCCCAGAGCAATTAATATGCAACTAACTGTATACTACTACTTGCCAACATGCTGATGAGCCCCAACGGGTACACATCTTGGGTGTGTGTGTCTCACTCTAGACACAGGTGGGAAGTCAAGACAGCCAAATAGCCATAAACGTGAACTTTTGTTTTATTTTGTAAAGTATCCTGTGGTGATGTGGCAATATTTTATGCAAATATTTCAAATATTTTCAATTTGATACCTGCAACATGTCAATAAGCGTTTGGGAACTGATTCTTTCCCATTCTTGCTTGTGCGACTTAAGTTGCTCAACAGTCCGGGGTCTCCTTTGTTGTATTTTGCACTTCATAATTCGCCCCACATTTTCAATGGGAAAAAGATCTGCACTGCAATCAGGCCAGTCTAGTACCCCCGCACTTTCACTATGAAGCCACACTGTTGTAGCACGTGCAGAATGTGGCTTAGCATGGTCTTGCTGAAATTAGCAGGGAGGTCCCTAAAAAAAGAAAACGTTGCACAGATGGCAACATAAACTTGTATGTACCTTTCAGCATCAATGTTCCAAGATGTGCAAGTTACCCATGCCATGGCATTAACACCCCCCCATACCATCACAGATGTTGGCTTTTAAACTTTGCACTGATAACAATCTGGATGGTCCTTTTCCTCTTTGGCCCGGAAGACATGATGTCCATGTTTTCCAAAAACAATTTGAAATGTGGACTCGTCAGACCACAACACACTTTTCCACTCTGCGTCAGTCCATCTCAGATGAGCTTGGGCCCTGAGAAGCCGACGGTGTTTCTGGGTGTTGTTGATAAAGGGCTTTCTCTTTGCATGGTAGAGTTTTAACTTTCACTTGTAGATGTAGTGATGAACTGGGTTAACGGACAGTGGTTTTCTGAAGTGTTCCTGAGCCCATGTGGTAATATCCTTTACATAATGATGTTTTTAATGCAACGCCGCATGAGGGATTGAAGGTCACAGGACACAATTCCATGTTGGTTTTCAGCCTTGCTGCTTATGTGCAGAGATTTCTCCAGATTCTCTGAATCTTTTGATGATATTATGGACTGTAGATGATTAATCCCATTGGTCTATATTCTCATGGAGTTGTTAACAATGTGGTGAACCTTATCCTAGCCTTGCATGTGAACAACCTAGCCTTTTGGGGATGCTCCTTTATACCCAATCATGACCAATTAACCTGTTCACCTGTGGAATGTTCCAAACAAGTGGTTATTGAGCATTCTTCAACTTTCCCAGTCTTTTGTTGCCTCTGTCCCAGCTTTTTAAACGTGTTGCAGGAATCACTTCAAAATGAGTGAATATTTGCAAAAACACAAAGTTTATCAGTTTGAAGATTAATTACCTTGTCTTTGTAGTGTATTCAGTTGAGTATAGGTTGGAAAGGATTTGCAAATCCTTGAATTCCGATTTATTTATGATTTACACAACGTCCCAACTTCATTGGAATTAGGGTTTGTCTGTTTAGTAGTCTCGCATTGCCAGAACTATCTCCACAGTACTCTGTCAGCAATGGAGTACGGCCTGGCTACACAGCCTTTCTATTTGGTCATAGGGGAAAAAATGCTCTGGCTTGTTTGTATTTCTTTGAAGCAACCAAAACTGTCCTGGGCAGCCCTAAACGGAGATAGCGAGAGCGGAGGGACATCCAGGCTTTATCCCAACAATGTACATCGGTTGAACCGGACTTTATATATAGTAAATGATTAAATTAAAGACGGTGTTTCTCCTGGCAACGAAGGATTAGTCAGTACGTAATACAATTAGTTAGTAGTTCTAAAAGTTAAAATTAGTGAGTTATAACATTACTGTAACCAATGTGAATTGTTTTCCTTATCTTATAATCTTAATAAAAAAAAAAAAGTGGAAACAGACACACAAAAGAAAAAAGGTGAAAAATTAGAAATACTTTATTTTAAAATAGTGGGTTAATGGACAGTTTGCTTGAGGGTATTTCTTGGTTTTTACTGCTACATAACAAAAAACTCTGAGCAAACCCCAGGGCATTTGTACAGTAGATGGTTTGTCAGTAACACAGTGGTCCTCCTCTCTGTCTGTCGCAGTGTCAATATCTTTAGAGCAGCAGTTAGCACCTGCTCCTGCCCTCTACAGAACAAGCACTCCTCTTGGTCATTCAAGTGATTTTGATCCTCACTGTTATTACGCGGTATCAACACTATGATATTGCTGGTCTTGCATCATGCTGTTTGAACCATGCTGTGCGTCTATTTCAAACCAGCGGCTTGTAGACTGACCTTGCTGAAATACATGTTTGATAATCTTCCAGTTGAAACGATCCTACGAGGTGGGAATTGTGGGTTCCCACGTGTGTGTGTGTGTGTGTGTGTGTGTGTGTGTGTGTTCCTTCCTGTGTGAACATCTTAATGCGTGTTTGCTTGCATTTGTGTGTAAGTTGCTGCGCATTAATGCTTTTTATATACACTCACCTAAAGGATTATTAGGAACACCTGTTCAATTTCTCATTAATGTAATTATCTCATCAACCAATCACATGGCAACCAATCACATGGCAGTATAGCATATAGGGGTGTGGTCCTGGTCAAGACAATCTCCTGATCTCCAAACTGATTTGGTGATTTAAGCAATTTTGAGCGTGGCATGGCTGTTGGTGCCAGACGGGCCGGTCTGAGTATTTCACAATCTGCTCAGTTACTGGGATTTTCACGAACAACCATTTCTAGGGTTTACAAAGAATGTTGTGAAAAGGGAAAAACTTCCAGTATGAGGCAGTCCTGTGGGCCTTGTTGATGCTAGAGGTCAGAGGAGAAGAGGCCAACTGAGTCAAGCTGATAGAACAGCAACTTTGACTGAAATAACCACTTGTTAAAACCGAGGTATGCAGCAAAGCATTTATGAAGCCACAACACGCACAACCTTGAGGCATATGGGCTACAACAGCAGAAGACCCCACTGGGTACAACTCATCTCCACTACAAATAGGAAAACGAGGCTACAATTTGCAAGAGCTCACCAAAATTGGACAGTTGAAGAATGGAATAATAGATAAAAGATATTTGGTTAGAAAGGTAAGAATGAAATTAACCCTGTAATTTACACAATTAAACAACTGAAAACATTACAAAACCATTTATATTTGTGGTTAAGAAAATTTTGACGGATACTAACAAGAAACTGTCCCAATGTGGACACAATCGATATACATCACAAAACTTAGTCTGTTCAAATGCTTTTATTTAATTTGACTTGAGGTCTTATTAAAGGATGTGGGAAACACAGCCCAAACTCTCCTCTGGTCAGCTCAGACGGATCTACTACTAAGATCCTGAAATCGCTGCAACAGGGCATCCTTTTAGCAGGAAATGGCATCCACTTGAGCTTTGAGGTCAGGACGTTTGTAGTACCAGAGTATCACGTTATTATAACCTGCTGTTGTTACAATTGTAGCATTTTGCATTGGAAGAGGTCATTGAGCGACCACTTGTCATGTATTCCCAATTTCAATTATGCACATTCAGCACTCTTCCTTTCGTTACCTTTAAGTCTTACCGTACACTCCTGAATGTCTCGTTCCAGAGATGAGTTGTCTTGTTTAGCACATTAGACTCCTCCTGCTAGCTCACAGTTTTGCTTTAAAACTTTTATCATCTTATATTTATTCTCCAAATCTTCGTGATCTTCTAATGTCCTGTTGATCGCCATGATTTCTTGCTGGAGAATGTGGTTATTTTGGAAAAATTTTGATTCTGGAGTTTATTGCAAGCCAATAAACCAAGCCAAGCGCTTGCCTTTCGAGGTATTTCTTTAAATCCCTGGCAGCTTTTGATTAGCTTTTAGACCTTGCAAGCTTAATGGTGAGCTTATCTACTTGGGAAGTCAAGACCCCATTGTGTTTTATGGCTTCTGTTTCCCCACTAACAGCGCTGAACTTGTAGAGAGGACTTCTTTGCCCCTGTCTTCTGTAATTCTCCAGAAGGGGTGGGCCTTAGGAATAATGTTTTTCCAGCAAAACATTTTTTTATATCATGTATCTCCCATCTGAAGTTCACTGTCCTACAAAAAACAAAAGTGGCATCACATTTTAAAACCAAATGTTTCCCCTTCCCAGAATTTGTAATAACAGAATGTGATGTCATGTTGGCATCACATACTTCCAATAACTGATTCCTGACTGTTATCTTTCTCACACTTTTAAAGGGCAATTCCACAGATTTCAGATCAGCTAAATTATTCTTCTGTGACTCTGTAAGAGTTTTAAAGATTTATAAAGTAAAAAAAGGGACAATCCACATCAATTGACATTTTTTGTTAATAAAAAAGCAAATTTGCATCTGTAGTCCTCTAATAATAGATGATAACCTAGTCAAAATATTAGGGATGAGCGAGTACAGCATTATCTGTATCTGTATCTGTTTACCACATGAATTATCTGTGTCCGTATCTGTACTCGGACTGGGCGGGGCCTAACCCGGACGTGGACAGACTTTAACCCGGAAGTGGGTTGGGTTGTCTTGAAATGGGGCTTTAACCAGTATGTTATTTAAGCATGCAATGAGATGTACAGAAATTGTTATAATTATTGTTGACACAGAGAGAGAGAAAGAGAGAGAGGGGGCGGGGGCAGATGCTGTTTTTCAGATCTGCATTGACTGAAGCTGAAGAAACCCTAAATGTTAACAGAAAAGACCCGCGGACCTGATTGTCTGAGGCAGTGGGATAGAGAGAGGGAGAGGGAGCGTTGTTCTCCGTGTTCTGTGTGTGAGCAGAGCGTGTGTGTGTAAGGGGGGGGCCCTGGGACTATCACAGAACGCAGCCACGGCCAGCTGAGGAGTTGTATTCAATCAGAGTACAGATATTGACTCGTATTACTCGTATAATATATGTACTCGGCAAAAGGGCTTTATCCGCACCTGATTCTCGTTTCAGCCGAGTACTCGGCTCATCCCTACACAATATACATATATTTAACAAAACACTATCTCAAAATCTTTATTTATAAATTTGATTATTCCCGAAGTGTATTCCCATGTAATTACGATGTATCAGTCAATTATAGATGTGAACTGCGATCTATATTTAACTATCTATACATTCATATCTGACAGAATTCTAATGTGAGATATGAATGTATAGACAGACAAATTTAGGGATGGCTCGATCCAATCGTAAAGGCGATATTGGCATTTTTTACGTCAGTAAATTCTAAAATGTTTCAATTTGTATTACATTTTATATTGTCCCTTTTTGCTGCAATAACTTAAATGTATTAGGCTAAAGACCCATTTTAGGTACTTTGTTTGCTTAGTTATTGTTGGAAACAAAACCGTGCAGCTCTATTATCTAGGCAAATATGTATAATAAGTATCAGATCCGGACTTGATATCAGATATATAGCAGATTTTAAATATTTAAAAAATCAAATCGGGACAGCTCATTGGGACATCCCTAGTTAAATGATAATTGGGACACATAGCGTGATAAGGTAAATTAAACTAGCAAGTGTACAGTGACACTGTGACAAATAAAATTGATTGATTGAAACATATAGAAAAATAATGAATGAGTAATATCTGTAATATGTCTCTTTTTAAATCATAGTTTACAGTTAATAGAAGACTTTAGGTGTGTGTGTGTTGGTGGGGGGGGGGGGGAGGGGGTGCAAAGGACAATTATGAGACCACATAGAACAATCGCTGCCACTTCCAGTGGTTACTTTAGGGCCAGGCACCAAAGAGAGAGGTGATAATTCACAGCCCTGCTGCTGCTCCTCCACATGAGCCAGAGAGCAGACCCCGATTGCAAACCTCACACTGTATCTTGTCCTTAGCATAAGTAATAATCTCTTTCTGAATGATCTGCCAGGTATTGTGGTGCTTAAACAAGCAAAGAAATCTGTGATCATCTTTTTTTATTTTTTGTCTTCCCTTGACGTCTCTCCCTCGGCTGGTGCCTGTGGATTCAGCCCATCCCAGCAGTGACATCATCTCTCTTTCCAAATACCCCCCTCCCCTCTACCTCCATCCTGTAATTGAAGCCCAAAGGCCAAGCCAGACCGATAAGCTAATTAATTAACAATAGGTCATCAAGCAATTGTCAATTGTTAATTCTTCTCTGATCCCATTTGGGCCCTGATCTAGAGCAAATTAAGGTTGTTTTAGAGATAACAAAATGTATTACAGTAAATAACAAGGGAACATATTGCTTGTGACAGTCAACCCTAAATTGATTATTGGTGCCTGGGATGGCTTACATTTAAAGGTACACCAGGATGATATGCCTTTCCTTAAAGGAACACGCCGACTTATTGGGACTTTGGCTTATTCATCGTTACCCCCCAGAGTTAGGCAAGTCAATACATACCCTTCTTATCTCCATGCGTGCTGTAGCTCTGTCTGACGCCCCCAGCATTAGCTTAGCCTAGCACAGATGCTGCAGGTAACCGGCTCAAACGAGCCTACTGCTCCCAATAAGTGACAGAATAACAGCAACATGTTCCTATTTACATGTTGGGATTTATGTAGTCACAGGGTGCCCAAATAACAAGGTCACATGAGACAGCCATCTTCTAACCGCATACTAACTGGGAAGTATATTCTCTGAAAGGCGAAGCACAGGTACTCCGACGGAGTGATGACATAGTCAGTTAAAGAAATAGTGATTAACGCAACACCAAAAAGCACAGTTACTACCGTCAAAAAAAACAATGTGAATAGCTAGCTAGTAACAAACGAGACCCGTGATCATGGCTGACTTTGAGAAATTGTTAGAGGATTTTTACTGGGTAACAAACCAAGATCTAGAAAATCTGTTTTTTAGCCAGAATACACAGATGAAGAGTTACACATTTTGGAAGCTGATTGAAAAAATGTCGAACTAGAATTAGAACAAACATGGACTTGTGTTTATGTGGAATCCAATTCGTTGGCAAAGTAAAGGCTACAGTCATGAGCGTTAGCTCTAGCATCGCTCATTTTATTCTGGGGTGAAAAAGCGCATTTGTGACAGCACAGTCATTACAGGGGATAAATGTAGCCCGAGAACAACTGCAATAGTAGTGACCACCCGGTTCATGTAATAGTGTTACTAACGTTACCACTGTTACATTAATTAGTCTTGTGAAAACATAACAGAACACTTACCATAGCTGCAGGGGATCCACTTTGTCTGCTCAGTATGGCCATCGATGGCATGGCCATGTCCTGCAGCACATGTTTCATGGTCCGTGTGGCTAATTCCATTTTTTCATAATAATAATCATCAGGGAAATGATCTGAGAAACACAGTGGCTCTTTAAGGTGGCTACATGTGTATTTGGATCCATATTCAGAGAAAGTGTCCATATATTCACCGATCAGCGTTTTTGGTTGGAATTCTATGAAACATCATGGTAGTACCTGGTTTAATTGTCACATTGAACAACCATAATTGTAAACTATGCTTTTAGTATCTGATAATTGTTGACTCTATTACTCCAACTCTGAGCAAACTCCAGGCAAACTCTCTGCTCCGTGACCGGGCTTCTCAGGTGCTACGAGCAAATCCCTCCGCTCAAGTAGCAGAAGTATTAATGTCACTTGTTGGAAGCAGTAGGCTGGAGCTTGTTACGTGCAGCATCTGTGCTAGGCTAAGCTAATGCTGGGGGCGTCAGACAGTGTTACAGCACGCACAGGGATGAGAAGGGTATGTATTGACTGGTCTAACTCTGGAGGTAACGGTGAAAAAGCTAAAGTCCCAACAAGTTGGCATGTTCCTTTTAAGATGTCTGTAGTAGCAGGAGTCCACATACAGTACATTAACCTTACACAACAAAACTGAAAAGCTTGACATGTTACTGGTACAACCTAAAAGCATTCAAAGATAAACTCCTTAAATTCAAAAACTGCTGGTATTTTAAATGGAAAGCTGTTGAGCTTAACTTTAAGTTATTCTGCTTATATCAACAAGCTAAATAGCTCAACTTTGGAAACTGATAATTTGCAAAGCTATCTGGCAAACCAGACAAATTTAGTTCTCTTTAGGTCTGAACACAAAACTTGTTCACTAACTGAACCCTTGTCAATTTGAGTAAAAGGACCGTTTTCTAAATCTATATATTTTGAGCCTTTGACCGTGTTGTTCATACCATCTTACCCTACCATATAATAAAGCACTGGGTCGGAATGGTTTGAACAGCCCTCGGGGCTTGTCTTTAATATCTTACAGAAAGATCCTTCAGGGTGACTAGTGATGATTTTGCTGTCATGGGGAGGGAGGGGAGTCTACAAGGTTAAATCCTTGGTTCCATTTTGTATATTTTCTGTACGCTCCTCTTTGGTCGTATTATTTGTCAGCTTAAAATTGTTGCCTATAGACTCGGAATAAATAATATTAGACGTACCCTAAATATAATTTCAATTGGTCAACAAGGCCCTTACACATCCATGC
>NC_048422.1:6069561-6140159 GCF_013103735.1 Etheostoma cragini
TTGTTGTTGTTCAACTGTTCATATAGCTGTATTGGAAATTGTTGTTTTCTGACTTATTGTATTAATCATTGATTTTGATTATTGATCTGATAAAATAAAGTCTTTGTTCAAAAAAAAAAAAAGTGTTGCCTAACATTGTTAGGCAGATTGTTAGACCCAGCTTGATGTATTGTTTTTATTGGATGAGATTTAAAATCTTTATACACCATGTCCAGTGTTTCCCACAGGTTGAGAAATTGGTTGGGCTTTACTTGTGCGGGTGTCTGGGTTCTTTAAACTATTCAAACGAAGGTTTGTGAAGTTTTTATTGAAAACAATGACTACATTACATTAACCGATAACTATTTACGTATTAAACAAATTAGACTAAACTTTGAAAATTTACGATAATGATAGTACTTGCAATAAATGAATAAATATTAAAATGTTCTGCGTTTCTGCTGCTTTCAGTATTCTGCTAAAATAAATGTAACACAACTTTTTTTCTGCCACATGGCATTGTTTTGTCATGAATTACATCCCACTTTGCAACACAGTTATAAAACATATACCTTATTAATTGATATTGTACCTGTATGGTAACGAAGAGGAAAAGTGCTTTGGTACCCACTGTAAAGGTGCTGGTTGTAGCTAATGCAATTCTCGGTGGGTAACATAAGATCACAACACAGTTCAACACGCTCAGTCTTAGTCTCCCAGCGCAGCAAGGCTTCAGTCGGTATGAGAGCTGAAAACGGCCCCGGGCACACATTCAGTCAGCCCCCAGCCAGCCAGCAACCATCCACCATCATTACAGCCCCCAGCCAGCAACCATCCACCATCATTACAGCCCCCTGCCAGCTAGCAACCAGTTCAGTCATCACTTAATTTCGGTGCTAAAGACGCTAACGGCATTTTACTGAATCGTATGGAAAAAGACCCAGGCACCCAAGTCAGAACAGCAGCCACTCGTAACGTTACCCCTCCGTTAGCTTTACTAGTGCCCAGCCATTTTGCTTTAGTCGTCTTTATAGTTACCAGACAAAACAGGGATAGGGCACCAAAAGGACTAATAGTAATTTAAATATGTGGTAGCATTGGATCTGGACGGGAAGGATAACTCTGGGAGTTGGAAGGGGTGTGTCGCGATTCTGCCGTCTCACTTTTGTAACGGAGGTTTGTGGAGCTGAGTGTCGCAAATTTGGTTTTATTTTGCATATCGTTACAGCCCTATTAAATAATATTCAAATATTCAATGCTCAATTGCAGCCCGTTACATAATATGTAATACACTACTCAGGCTTAAGCATCGGCAATGCCACTACTAGCATGTGGTTGTTGTTACACATTCTGCCCACTAGAGGGACTTCCAACATTAGCCTGGCTTTGAGGGGACCTGCACGCAACTTTGTTTGCATTTATTTTCCACCACGAGCACACAGCAATTAACTCTAATCAACAGAGAACTCTGTGATGAAACATTAAACAAGTGAATTGAAGCGGCATTGTTTTAAAGGCTACTGGTGCTCGGTAAGCACAATGACATGTTAGAAAGCACTGTTGAAATGATTTGTCATAAACTAGCTAGGTAAGTAACAAACTAACAGCATTGACAACCAAGCCAAACGGTGCTGTTACTACTATTTAATAATTTAAAACAAACTGTTTCTCGCATATCGTCTCACTACTGAGAATACATAGCTCAACTCTGACAAGGTTAGGGCAACTAACATAAACTTTAGCTTTTTCCATGAAGCTCTGAGCTATGCTAACGTCACTATACCTCGCAAGACGCAGTTAGAAAAAAAAAAGAGCTTACTAATGTTAACATAAACACTTTGGCTCAGTGGATGTGGATTTTAAAGTCATGTTAAAACTTTTCCCATCCTTCTTACAATTTGGAAGTAAAACTACAATGTACTTTGGGTATAAGCCATAAAATCGTAACTGTTGATGGTAGACTTAAAACCAGCTACCACATGACTAAGTGATTGTATATGCTCATATAGATGCCAAAAGGTGTTGGGGCACCTTGTTTTTAGATAAATGTCTTTTATTTGCAATATCTTGGATAAGTACTTCATTACCCAAAATCCTGAACAATCCCATAGTGATGTCTCTGATTGGTGGAACTCATGTTTGTGAGATTAGGAAAATTCATAAATTGTGATAAGAGCAGGGTCGATTTCACTTTTTGGCGATGTGTTCAGAACAAGACCAATGCTGGTTTCAGCCCTGTCATCGAGCAGCAGACGAGATCTGATTCCATAGCTTGTAAGCATTTCTGTTATGAATCATGGTCTTTTTTTGCTCCCTCTGATAGAGGAGCATTGTAATGTGGTAAAAGGAGAACACCCTCGTCCAAGGGTATATACTGTATATAGTTATCTGTCAGCTTGCAGTGGATACGGCTAGTGATGTAGCAAATATGTGTGTTATCAAAACTGGTGTTGCAAAGACCCAAATAAAGTTCACATATAACCCTTTGGGTCAGGTGGGAATTGATGATGGAATTGTGAAGCTAATGTATTAGGTGTTTCTAAGACTGTAGTATTTCCACATGGCAGAGGTACACTTGTTATCTCCTTAGGTCTCGAGTTTTAATACCAAGATCTGTCCTGTGAGGTCAGACACAATCTGTGCCACCATCGTGTGCAATTGATTTTTATTGCGTTGGCATGGCAATCTTCTCTCTCCTTTCTTTTCTGTGATTGTCCTCGTCCTGTTTTTATTTTTAGAGGGAAAAGAGCTTTAACTCCCCGTGAGGGGATAAAAACCTGTTGTGGAGTGTCGGGATGTGAGCTATATAGGAAATATAAAATTTAGCGTTACTCAAGTTTCATGTCGTCATGGTAAAGGAGCTGGTCTGTTTTCATCAGTGATTAAAAGTTGGGGAGGACTCAGTTGTCATCAACCAAAGCTTGGATCTTTGGTCACACTGTAAACATTTGTTAATTAATTTTACTGAATTTTGATCATCATTATTTTACAGATTTTTCTTCAAAAAATTAATTATTTCACTTTACGTAAAAGAACATAAAAAACTGACTGTGAATAACCATAAAAAATGTTTTTTTCAAGCAAAACGTAATGTACAAATGTAGTGTATTTCCACAAAGGTTCCTTTTAAATTTAATATGGTAAACTATTAAATTAAATACATTATAACAGCATAACAGATATATGGCTTCCCAGCATTTCTTTATTTTCTGTGCAGTTTTGTCTCTCTGTCCATCGGCCCTGCAGGTAACCTACATTACTGTAGCTTAAACTAGCGTTCAGAAGTCCTCTTTTCCTCCAGTTAGTTGATTTGGACGTCCAGAGTCATGCAAATATCAACACACATTTAAACCTAAATTTACATGGTTGCCAGTAAGAAGCTGTTTATCTTTTTGCTGTTGGTGAATTAGATAAATAAAACTATTTATCCCAAGTTAAATTTTTGTGCAGGATTTTCTACACTAAATGGGAAAGAGTGCAAATAGATAGGGTGCAAAAAACAAATTATAAACATTAAATGTTATCAGTAAGGTGCAAAAAAACAAATGCACAGAACAATGCCAGAAATATAAACAGGATGCCAGTAATTTTTATCCATGTTAGGTGCAAATTCTAAATATACACATGGCAAAAGTAAACCGTTGGAATCGGTAAAGCAGTAAAAAAACCACTAGTCCCATGATCTATAGCTAAGCTTCGCAGTTACTGTCTTTGCTGTTTCATTCTGTTTAAACTGCCTATTTATACTATACTATACATTCATTCAGAACGCAACGTCTTTATTTATCATATGCACAACAATTACAGTCCAGGGAAACAGTGATTGCAACGAAAATACTCTGTATCGTCTTTCATACACCGTATCGTCTAAAGTATTGTCTGTCATATTTTTCTACCGTATCGTCTACCGTCACCCTACCTTCTGCCAGACGGCATCCGGCAGAACACTAACAGTTTGTGGCTGGGTTGATTGGGGTCTCTGATTACCCTGTTGGCCTTCTTATATAATCTTGTGGTGTAGAGGTCTTTAATGGATGGAAACTGAATTCAAACATCTGCGTCATAGGTTACTCAAATTATTTTCAGATTTTACAGTTGGTTTCCTGAATTGCTGCAGACTATTTTTGAAACCCAGCAGTCAGTCTTCCACTTCATTTCTAAAAGATTTTTTGAACCTGTTTGAATCCAACAGTGTTAGTCATCCTCTTTCTGTTTTGGTTGTTAGTACAAAGAGGTTTCTGCCAACCAGTTGACAAATCTATAGCTCAACCCTTTTTGGGCGAGCCCCCCCTATCCATAACCAGGTCTCTAACCGCCCCCTCCTCAAATAAGATGGAGGCTAATTGCCCTGAATATTATATTTGTATGCCCTAATATTAGGCCTATTATTGTTTTTGCTATTGTCAAAAAAAATCAAAACATATCATTAAATGACAAACGAGGTTTATTAGTTTCCCAGGTAAAAAAAAACATGAAATTATATTTATAGGTGTTTAAAAAATGCAGCCATTTGACATTCAATTTAAATTGGGTGACAACAGCCAATCAGAACGACTAGATATGCAACATACATTTTACAATTAGGTATTACAAACACTAACCGTAGCCAATGAGAAACAGCTAGCAATTTAACATTCAAATCTATTTATCATTCAAATCTTAATCTATAGTATAATCGAATTGTTCCAAAGGAAAACAAGCTGGCACTTATCAAGGGGTAAAAGCAGAAGGATTTACTTCAGAATCAAAATAAGTTTAGAACCTTTAGAACCTAGTTCGAGCCCTTTTTGATGCTTAGAAGAGTATATGTTTACTATCGCCTTTCTTGCGAGTAAATAGCTAAAATAATGTTTGGCGATGGAAAAGACACAGTAGAGACCAACCCTACCTTAAAACTGCTAGTGTATTTCTACCCCCCTTCCATAGAAAGCATACTAACTTATAGTGTCTGTGTGTGGTCTGCCAGCTGCACAGCAGCAGAGAGGAAATCGCTCCAGAGGGTCGTTACCACTGCCCAGACGATCATTGGCTTCCCTCTCCCCTCTCTGGGAGCATACTAAAAGATCCATCTCACCCTAGATTCTCTCTGTTTGAACTACTGCCCTGTGGCAGATGCTTCAAACAATTGAAACACAAACAAACGGACTCAGAAATCATTTTTTATCAAAGCCATTAGAGCCATTTCAGATTTATAAAGCCATAACTGCACTTAACGCAACTTGGGTATGAAGGATGAATTTTGCAGTGAATGTATTGTATGTGTGGTATATCTTATGTCTTTTTGTGTCTTTACTTTCTTTTTCTATTTTTGTAAAGCTGATAAGTCTCTTATGTGTTTTTTATAAGGACTTTTAGAGGCTCTTTTATATTAATTTATTCACCTTTTCTGCAATTTTGCTGATGTTCTGCACTGAAAAGACTGCATCCAATTTTATTGTACATGTACAATGACAATAAAGGCTATTCTATTCTAACAAGCATAGCAGACATAAGCCCTGCTCCAGCTTTATCTGATTTGCGCTTTATCAAATGGATATTCTTAGTGGTTGTTGGTCACTGCGATAAAAAGGACCAATTTGCTTAACCGAATTTAGAAACCCAGCCAAAGAAGGACCTCATAGATGGCCCAGGTCCAACAAACCAACCAGCGTTACCGGATGTCCATAAACTGTAAAAATTGTGGTTTTTATAGGAAAAGGGTCCTCTCCGTCCTTGTGCCTTCTCAAGCAGACCTCCAGCAGGAGACTGCAGTGGTTCCACTCCAGTTGCATGACAAAGGATTTCATTAGTTTCCTCAAGTGCCGATCTGCCCTCTGATACGACAGTGAGAGACAGACTAACGGCTAGCTTGCCTCATGTGGTTCGTTCCGCGACGCCCTTCAGTTAAGTAACCGCGACACAAATGCTTTAGAGAAATGTTGGTGCTAAGCATTAAGGTGATTAAGATTCAGGGTAGCACCAGAGTTCACCTTGGGCATTAAACAGTTGTTGGCTCTACTCGGACCGATCACTGGGAAAAATGCTGATCATATACACAGAGGAGTGCCGGCAAGAGTTGAGGTCGAGGTGAAGGCAGAGAGCGAAGGAGGAAGGGAAGACAGCGCCGGGTCTGTGTCTTCCTCTTGTTTCCATCTCGTACAAACTCAGGCAGACAAAGACCCTGGAGCTGTGACTTTGAAGTGTCTTTGATTAAGGAGTTTATTAAAGAAAAGCTGTGTGCTAGCCAGCAGATAACTTAGGAGAGAAAAGGATCAGGCAGAGAGGAAAAAAAGAACAGATATGGAGAAGAGAAATGATATTGGCAGTTCATCAGTTTCTGAAGCAAGTGTCATCTTTCTGATTGGCAGAGAATCCAGCTGGCACATTGGAGATCGATGTGAAAGCTGGAAAAGAAGTCACCCACATGTGTGAACGTTACTTGCTGCAAGCTGTGGTGTTATTGCCACAAAGCATTAATGATAATGGGTGATAGGACAGCAGGAGGAAGGAAGAATGATAATTTATACATTTGGGACAAAAAGACTGATGGGTAGTTCCGTGTACGTGGTTGTAAATAATATTCTTGTTCCTGTTCTGTCCCCCCTGATCGGGTTCCTGTCTTTGTTTTCTCTTTGACCCTCCGAGACCGTCCTCCCCCCGTCAAATGGGCACAGAAATGGTTTGTTCAAGCACCAGTTACTCTAGGTTTATACTGGTGGAGCCCACTAGCGGCCGTAGTAATTGCGACTGGAGCAAAGCAGATAGTAAGGTGACGTGATATAAGGAGTTTATTTTAAAGTTTAAAGTTTATTTTACTTTACGAAACAAACGAAGCTACCTCACTATCTGCTTTTGTGTGTAACTGGAATTGAAGTGTCTGATTTTAACTAAAACCATAAACTTTCATCGTTATGTTCTGGGGTTTCATTGACCACCACATCTGCCCGTCCTCATCCTCCTCATCCTCCATCCTGTCCATTAAACACTCACCTTCCTCATTTTTGCTTCCCTGGCCGTCAAATCCCCTCCTCCCTTCCTATCATATTTTCTTCCCTCCTTCCCATTCTTCCTTACAACCTTCCTATCACATCTCCTTCACCCTTCTACTCCCTCACAACTCTTCATCCTCACTCTTCCTTTTTTCTGTGTTGTACTCTTGTTTCTTTTCTAATTTTTCACTCCTCCATTCCACCCTCACACTCCTCTTTTCATCCTTTCCTCATGACTGTCATCCTCTGTTTCTCTACATCTTACAGTACAGCTGATGCCATTCCTATTTATGACCTGTTCTTCACCTCTTCGATTTTCCCATCATCCTTTTTTCTTTCACTTTATCACACATAAAATATAAAATAAAATCCATACAGTAAGTACATATAAAAAGCATTAAAAAAAATCAAGTCTTCTCCATCTCTTGTCTTTTTCTTCCCTTCTCCTCCATCGACACCAGCCTGGGTTTTATAAAGGTGTGGCGGGGTCACAGGTGACCCTGTCCAGCCTGGTGAACCAGTCGCGGGCCATGCTGGAGGAGCAGGCGCGCCACTTGCTGACGGAGGCGGAGCGGCAGACCATGGTCTACTACGTGGAGGAGTACCGGGACGGACACATCGGTGTGGAGCAGCTTGTGGTGGCGCTGTTCGAGCTGCTCAACACGCACGCAAAGGTAAAAGACCAGGAGGCTTGTTTGAGAAAGGAAAAATAAAAGAATCATTTTTCTGTGTGGAGACCCTTAGACAGTCTCTCTCTTTGTTGGATTGCAGCGGGGTTTGAATGGAAGCTTCTGAGCCCCCTGTGAGATTTTTTACTTTATGGTTTTTTTACTTTATCCCTAGGTCTTAAAAGTCTTTTTTGATTTTCTTACAGTCTGCAGTAGTTCACCTTGTAACCAACACAATAAATCAAAGGCTTTTATTTTGGGTTTCTTAAGTACAATGCTGTATCACACACCCACAGAAAGCTTCTCCAGCTGCCACTGTAGTCCGAGCTACTATACAAACTCCGTACTGGATGGGTTGCTTTTTTTATAGTACAAAATCTAAAATAAGAGTAGGGTTTATTTATGGTTAATATCTTGTTTAAACCCACCAGCATTGTAAAAAACTCAGTTTAATGATTTAAACCGAAGTCATTATTTAAATCAACTTATACAGTTAATGAGTGCCAGATTTGTGTGAAAAGCTCAAAAATAGGACCATCACTGCTACTCCTACAAGCAAATGTCGTTTGCACCAAAAAGTTGAATACTGTTAGCTGGTTATGTTTAAACACACACGTTTCCATTCTTTAAAAACACTCTTATGGTTGATGTTCTCCCCAAAGATGTTTGTGGTGAAAAGAGACACTAAGTTGACTATTTAAATATGCTTTTGTTATGTATACAAAGTACTGTTGAGCTTTTATTCTGAAATGAAAACCTATAGATGAAACAGAAAGTAGAATTAAGAGACCTGTCATCAATGGTAGGGGCTTGGCTGCATTCGCTTAGTGCCTGAAGTTGAATCCAGAGCAATCTTCTGCATGGTCAATGGTCAAGGAGCAAGCACGCTCACTTCTAGGCTATTTTGAAAAGGAGTTTGGCAGAGATAAAGGGCGCATCCAGGGTCAAGAGCAGCGTCTCACTACAGACAATCAGACAGCAAACAGAGGCAAACCTGGAAAATCAGGCTTAGGTCAGTTCCACACCTATCCTAACACCCTTAGCCAAACCATCCACTTTCTCTCTTACAAAGACAAAACAGTAAGACTCAACACTAGCTTTCCACCAAGACGTCTCGCCCACAATGTCAGAAACACACTGGACAATATACAACAGGGTGAGCATTTATATGAGTCAAAGTAGCAGGCACACCTGCCACTTTACCCTAACTCACCTCACCCAAGGCCAACCAGGAGCAGGGCCCCACTCCATTCCAAGCAGCCCAGATTGTTTTCCTTAGAATAACACTCAGGATTCCGCAATAACTGCCCACATGATAGACATTGCTAAGTATCTATCACAAAGAGAATTGGTGACCACAGGGCTTTGTAAATTTGTTGATCAGCCCAAAAGCTACAGAACATGGCAGCCCTCCTCAAATGCCATCGAGGGCATAGAGCTGACAGCCATTGAAGAGTTAGATTTATTAGTAAATTGGTTAGGGAGAGAATCATCCAAACATGTTATTACAAATTAGAGCTGTTCATGTCACTGCCCCTCAAGCTGCACTTTAGTTATCCTGGAGCAGACTCCAAGAGTGCTATGCCAATCCTGAAGGTATAGAGTGCGCTCTCTTTAAGCGGCTGGACAACTTTCCTTATCCAAACTATCAAAGAAAATGTCAAACTAAGATAACTTGGGGATCTACTCATGGAATTACTTACAGTTAAGGAGGATGGGTACTTACCTTGATAAACCACAGGACATTAACCCCATTGTTGAAAAGTTGCCACAAAGCCTACAAGAACAGTGACTCACTTTTGGTGTGAACTATAAAGCACACTACCAGGTTTGTTTTCTCCCATTCTCTCACTTTGTTGATTTTGTCTGTTGTCGGGCAAAGGCAAGAACCTTCCTAGTTTTCTCTTGACACACAGCAACCGCATTCATCACCGCAATGAAAAGCCCACAGCAAGGCCTGATGGTGTTAAAACTGCTATATCTGTCCGTGACAACAGAAATAGCAGTGATCTAGCCAAATGCTGTCCACTTTACAACAAACCTCATCCTTTTGAAGTAATGTGGAGGTGCTGCTCTGTTACTCACATGGCTAGGAATTATCCAGTAGAGCTTAAGTGCAACAAGTGTGAAAGTGATCATTACTGCAGTAATGCATCCAGAAACAGCCATCTCACCAGCAATGTCTCCCTCATCCGATCCATTCACAGAGCAGGAAAACACCTCTCCTCCAGAGGTAACTTCAAGATGCACTGAGGAAGGCGGAGAAGGTCTTCCGTCTTGTGCAAAAATATGCCTGGTGAAAGTTTACTCACAAGGACAAAGAACGCTCAGCCAAGATGTACCATCAGAACAATTGCTCACTGGTCAAATCTGAGTTTTTTCAACTTTTTGGCATCCAACGTACTCGTTCACCTTTCACCTGTGCTGGTAGCACTGAAATGACTGGAAGGAAGGCAATGGGTTTCCAGATGGAAGCACTGAATGGTCAAGTGTGTTTGGACTTACCCCCACTCATCGAATGTAACGAGATCACGAGCAACAGAGAAGAGATCCCATCACCGGAAGTTGCTCTTTCCTGCACCGGGTGTTTGTGTTTTAGATACATGTTTGTGCTGTTGGCGTGTTTAGTTGCTACCATTTTACAAGAAATGCAACATACAGACTCGCTCAGGTTAAGTGAGTCACTACAGTCATTTGGTTTGAATCCAAAGTGCTCCCACACTGCAGCTGTCACGATTGGCTTTGGAACCAATTCTATCTTTTTTTTTTGTGTTATTCTTCCAACTCTGAACTAGTGTTTTCTCATGTGGCTCTTTTGCTGCACTCCGTGGTAGGCTACGACAGGAGTCTCGCCTCCCCACACAGAGAACATGCGGCTGACAAGTGACTAGAGGGCTCACTCCTTGTGACGCTAAGGAGCCAAGAGTGGTCATCCAGTCTCTTTGGTGGAGTGAGAGAGAAAGAGAGAGAGAGACGAGGAAAACAAACAAGCAATTAAACAAAAAGCAACAAAACAATTAGTAGATTTGTTGACTATTGCGACAAGCCTAGGCCTATGGTATCTGTCTTTCAGACCAATGGCAGTAACTGTATCTTGCTCTCTGGCCCTGATTTGAATCGTTCACTGCTTGGAGTTCAGAAGAGAACTTGTGGCGATAACAATTGACATCCCAAAAATATTCTGTGGGGTTTTTGCAAAAGAGGACCACAGAAACTATTTAAGATTTCTCTGGTGCAAAGATAACGACCAGACATATAGAAACAGAATACTAAACAGAATACTTGCGTTTGGATGGTAGAGGCTTAACATCCAGCGTAATGTGGGTGTGTCTAGGGACGCAGACAAGTTAGCTCACCGTTTTTAGGTGATACGCCATGTTTGTAGTCCAGCTGCGATATGCAAACTGTTACTTGCAAACTTTGCATTTGACTTTTTCACGTTATCTATTTTTGTAAAATGCTGCCACACGGTAGAGGAGGACTGACTGGAAATTAACACTCAAAATTAAATAAATATTCTGCAAACCACTAAAAAAAGGCTTTCTAGTTCTTTCTTTAAACCGTCCCCAGTGGGTTGGGCTAATCCAACAAAAGAGAAACAAGGGTGGTGTTCTGAAGACAGACTGTTACCTGTGAAACAGGAATGCTCTGAAATCACCCCCATTAGCAATTAGTGCTTTCCACCCATAGACCGTAACGCTCTATGCTTCCACCTGATGAAATAACACGGCAAAAAATCGACCAATCTGAATTTTGGTCGAGCCAGAACGTATCGACCAATAAATTGACTAGTTGACTGGCAGAATACAGCCCTACTATATACGGCCTTTGAAGATCAGGCCAAGAAGATGAACAGAAGTATGATCTGACTGACGCCATTTTTGTTGACCGGCACTTTTACATGGATGACGATCTCATCTCCCTCCTCAGTGCAGCCACGGCCATTGATCTGCTCAAGTGCTCTCAAGCCTCACTGGCAGAATCAAATCTCAAACTGCACAAAATTGCCTCATAGTGTCAAAGCGATGCAAGCTTTCAAACCTAGAGATCTGGCTCCAATTCTTAAAGATTTGAGCCTTGGTGATGAAGCTCTGCCTGTGCAAACAAGTCTTGGGTTGTGCTGGGACATTGGCTCTATCTATCTCCTGGTTCAGACTATTTTGACTTACTAGGGCTTCAAAGGCTAGGTTGAATAGATAAGAACAAAAACATCCCTGGCTGACAACCCTATGGAGACAGAATGGTAGGAACATGTCATCTTTCATATGTATTAAGGCTTTGAGGGTGTGCATAGATAATTTCCAACCAATTGATGAAGTCTGGACCAAAGCCAAAATATTTCAGGGAAGACAGCATGTACCGCCATTCAATATAGTTAAAAGCCTTTTTGGCAACTAATGCAATTACCACAGACTCTTCCCTAAGTTTCTGGTATATAATGTTAAAAAGACAACGTAGGTAGAAATGTACTGTAGGTCTACCCAAGACAAAGCCGATCTGGTTGCGGTGTTTAAAACTGGCTGTGTATTTACAGAGTCTGTTGCCAACTCTTTGCTGAGTATTTTTGTTTCCATCTGGGGGAGAGAGATTGGACAATAGGATGACATCTTCAAAGGATCCCTATCCTTTTTAAGGATTAGCGCCATGTTAGCACTGTACAGTGAGGGAAGTAAACCTGTGGTTTCCTTTGAATGAGTGAACATGCGCAGTAGCAGAGGGGTAAGATTAGATGAGTATCTCTCATAAAGTTCAATGGTGAACCCATCGGGCCGGGAGCTTAGGAAATTGAGCGGTTATGGCAGCATCCATCACTTTAGTCGCTACTTGTCTAATGTCGGCAGTTGGCTGTTCTCCAGAAACTTGTTAAGTTTCTGTGAATCGGAAAGTACCAACAAAGGTTGTACATGGAAGTTCAACCCCACTCATGCATCTCATATAGGAGGGGCATGGGAACCCATGATTGGCGTAACAGAAGTGTCTGCGATAGTCAATTTGAATCCGTCTCTGTCACCTCTGATCCTGTTCTGCCAACGCTATTGACTTCTGCAATACTTTTAACCAAAAAACCAGGTGTCTCTGCTCCAGCCATAGTTTGAGTGAAAAGGATCTTTTCAAGTGTCATTGGAGACAAGTACAGGAACTGGCAAATGAGTTCTGGTCTCGATGGAGAACTGAATACCTCCATACTCTCCAACCAAGACGGAAGTGGCAAGTTGGAGACACTGTGCTTCTCAAACAGAGTCAGTCACCTCGCAAAGAGTGGCCATTGGGTCTTGTCACTACTGGAATTCCAAGCATTGATGGGAAAGTCCGCAATTTAGAGGTCAGAACAACATTGCAAGGCAATGTGCAGACATTCTTAAGGCCCATTTCGGAAGTTGTCTTGATTTTGCCAAGCAACAGTTCAAGTTTCTATTAAGAAGTTCCAAGTATGTAAGGCCAGACGTGGAGTGTTATGCCCAAAGATGTTTGTGGTAAAAAGAGACACTTTGCTGCAGGGCCTGAAGTTAACGTTTTTGACCATTTTGATTTAAAAATCCACCCACTGTGACTTTTTACCTGCCACTTTTTTTGCCTCATAAAGGTGAAAAACAGGAATTGCTGTATCTCTATAAGCTTACTCGTGGACATTGCACCGTCAACACATGCTGGACTTACTTATTGGACTTTAACGTATCATTGCACCTTCAATAATGTAGATGTCCTCAATTTAGGTAATCCTGTACATCCTGTCATCTGCGTTTTTTCCTGCATCCACCCTGTGTGATTGTGTGTGTTTGTGTGTGTGCGCGCGTCACTTACGGGGGGAACAAAGAAGCAGCCCCGCCCGCTGCAGCGTACATTGATGTTTAAATATTTACAGGCTGGCAGGACGTCTCTTACTGTACATTCAGTGATCCGGACCAGTAAGCAACTGCGTACCCAGCTTACCAATAGTTACACGTCCGAATCACTTAATTCTCATTGGTTACCAGCCAACGTGGCAGGTAGATTAACAGTGTTATCTGCCAATTGCAAAATTCCCCCGCATTTGGCAGGTGGGCGGGTGGTAATTTCATGCCCTGCTAAATTAACTGTTTAAATAGGCTTTTATTGTTAAGTCTACAAGGTACTGTTGAGCTTTGATTCTGAAACAAAAACCATAGAGAGGAAACGGGAAAGTAGAAGTAGAATAAGTAGAATTTAGAGACCTGTCAACAATGGGAGTGGCATGGCTGCATTCGCTTGCTGCCTGAAGTTGAATCCAGAGAAATCCAGTGTGTATCCTTCAGAAAGCAATGGCTTTTTACAGCGATTCAACTTTGTCATCATAACTTACCTGTTGTAAAGAAGCAAGCACGCTCACTTTCTGGCTCTTTTGAAAAGGAATTTGGCTGGCTGTTTGTTTATGTTCATGCTTGGAAGCAAACATAAAGAGGAGAGGGAATGCTGTTATTTAACTCCACTCCTCACAAATGCTCAACCATTCCAGCCACTGTCCATTCAGTCTGAGTATATTGACAATGTTTCATTTCCATGATTGCTCTGTTGCCACCAGAAATTATGCCAGATGTACCTTATTTTGGCTGAATGTCCGTCACCTTCCTCTTTCAAAATTTTTCCAATGCACGACTAAAACAACCTTTGTACGTACACATGTACAGTATGTACACAAGTTCCTTATTCGATTGTGATTGGTTCAATGAAAGGCCAGATCATGTTTTTCCCCCATTCCAGAATGCTGTGTGGACTAGCCAGACCCTCCTCCGCAGCACAGTCGAGGAAGGTCTGCCAATATAAGACTAGTTCAATCTTAACCAGAGTTGATTTTAATATGGGTTTGGAGAGGATTAAACCAACATTTGAACAAAAGCTAAAAACTTCTTCAGTTCAAAATAAGGTTCACAGTATACGACAACCAGTGTTTTAATTCAGTTAAATGTTATTTATACTATCAAATTGTAGCAGAAGTTATTTCATGACACCTTACAGATGATAGAGACTATAATTAACAAGGATGCAACAATTCCCACAAGAGCAAGCATTTGGTGCTAGGTGCACTTGTTTTGGTCCTTTTTTAAGGTTAATCTTAGTAAAAACCCACTCACCAAAACTGATACATCATACTTTTGCCTTCCCTCTTGTGTCTTCCCCCTCTGCACCTTCCCCCCCTTCAGTTCTCTCTGCTGTCAGAGGTGCGAGGTCTGGTCACCCCACAGGACCTGGAGCACTTTGATGGGCTGGTGCTGAGACGCGAAATTCAGGCTCTAAAAGCGCGACAGGGGACAGCTGGAGCAACGGCGCTCCAACCAGACTCCCTGTCCATGGTGTCATACCCAGACACCCTGACCTCGTCTTCAGCCAGCTTCATGACCAACACCACCCTCAGCTCTGCACGGGTAGGCTGGGTTTACCAGTCGGATAACAATCTGGCTCTTCTTCATTTCATGTACAGTATGCTCCTGAGTTTGTCTAGATGGGCAGTTTTTCTTTTCTTTTTTTATTTGACAGTTATTGGGTACACGGAAATATAAAATGGATACTGTGGGGAGAAAATGGAAGCTTTCTTTAGCTATGCGTGTGTGTGTAGGTGTGTGTGAGATAGAGAGAGAGGCAGCGGTAGAGAGGTGGTGTGTTATATTTCCATGGATTATAATGGATTCTGCTGTAGAAAAGAGTCTGCATTGGACTTTGATGGGCTGAACAAAGACACATTTCATTGCTTTCCTGTTGAATCCGAAAAGTCCTTCAGCTGAAATTTGATAGGTTGTGTTTTTTTTTTTTTTCATCTCAATAACCCACTCACTCCCAACCTCACCCCAAAAACCTGGTCCCTCTCGTCCCCTCTGTAGGAAAGACTGCTCTGGCTGATAGATATGATGGAGGTAGGAGTCTCTGCTGAAAGTAATAAATGCATTCCAATCACATATACAGGACACACACTCAGGGAGATGTAAAGCGCACACACACACACACACACACACACACACACACACACACACACACACACACACACACACACACACACTCCAGTGTTTGCAGTGTTTTTCTTCTTGGTTTTTCCTTTCTCTACCTTGATTTGGCCAATAACTGTAGGGCTTTTAAAGAAGGGGATGTGTCTCTCCACAGTCCTAATAGGCTGTGTGTGTGTTGTGACTGTACATGAAGTCTGTGGCAGATTTTGTTTGTATGAGATCACTGTTACAGAGAAAAAGAAAAATAATTTTCCAGAATATTGAGAAGTGTTTTAAATAACAGATCTTTCTGGTGTTTCACTTTTTTATGTGCATAAAACACAAGGTGGGTAGACACATTACCTTAATTAAACATATGCTTTTGTGAGACTTACCCTATCAGCCTATTATACACTTCTGTCATGACATACTTTTGTCACTCCTTAGGGGAAACTATTGTTTTAGTTGTGTAATCCAATGCTTATTCACTAGAGCAAAGCACATTAACTCGGGTTTAGCCTTTTAGTATAACAATCTAAAGTGAAGCATAACAAATTATGCCTATATTACATTTTCATTTGATCAGGGTTTTAATTAATTTAGGAGACAACTTGCCCTGCTCCTCTTTTCTGTGTATGTTTCTCATTATATCAGTGGTTTACTGGGCACCTTTAGTTCAGTCCAGTTTACACATGCTAACAATTTGAAAAAGTGTTGGTAAGTAAGAAACTGAGTAAGCAAGTCATGTGTTTGGTTGTGGATAAGGTAGACTACTGATTGCAAAGATAAGCACACACATACATTGACTAAACTGACAGCAGAGATAAACTATTGACTATGCATATTTTTTCAACAAACACCTCTGGTGGGTTTTCTTTGCCCTTCTGCTTTCCCTCTGAGAAGTGACGTGTGTGTGTGTGTGTGTGTGTGTTAGTCCTAGTCTTAGTCTTAATTTTAATTCCACCCATGGGTGCGTGTGTGTCTATTTGTGCTGTTTTGTACCCATGGGTGCCTTCTACTACTGCTGTGTAAAGCAGATTACAGAGCTGGGTGGGTTTGGGAGGATGACAACACTGGATTTCTGATCCACACTCAAAGCCAGGTAAACAGTCCCCTGCATACCAATGCTCTTGTGCACACACACAACACAAACATTCACACATTAAGGAGATAGACACACAAACGCAGTTTTAGTTTAGAGGATAAACACGTTTTGTTGAAAAAACCTCCGATAACGTTTCATGTTTTTTTTTTATTCAATGAAATGTATCATCAGATTATTTCAACAATTATTAGATTAGATTAGATTCAACTTTATTGTCATTACACAGGTACAGGTACAAGGCAACGAAATGCAGTTTGGGTCTAACCAGAAGTGCAATAGCAGTAAGTGCAGGATACAATGGTTCCGTAAGTGTAGGACATGGATATGTAAATTATGTAAATTATGATCCTAAATTTAATCATATCTCAATATATAAATATCAGTATATAATGAGATATGATTAAGTTTAGGCAACTAAATACTTTCAAAAAGCCTAAAAAAGCCAGAGCCAACGTTAACTCTGTGTCTGAGACGAGTTATGAAAACAAAAAGGCTTCTGTGTTCAGGCTACTTTCAAACATACCCAATCAGAACAATACATTCCTGGTAGAATAACCTGCCATTATATATGCCACATACTGCCTGTGCAGTGGGGATGCCACGGTGAGCACGTCTGGATCAATGGAAGAACAGTTAAGAATAAAGCCTGACTGAATGTCAGGCTTTGTTCCTAACCTTCTTTTCCTTGTGTATTGCCATCCTCAAAATCCCTTCACTTCGGGAAACATTAACCTTCCAGCTAGCAAGCTACATGCTGAAAATGGCAACTTTTGAAGAAAATTTGGATCTTGCAACAAGGCAGGCCTGCTTTCTTATTTCAGGGAATGGTTGTAAAGATTTACAAAAAAATATGGGTATGGCATATCCAATCTAACTGGGATGTTTCTGGACAGACTGGAGGAATTGCTGTTGACAAAACAGTAATACAGGAGGAGCAAATATTCATATATCTAGCTAATTTAAATAGTTCATCTTACTGTAATATGTGAGCAGTTAAATTCATGTAATATTTTATGTGCCGTTTCCTTTTGCAAGTTCCACCAAAACAAGTTCCTTCCCGAGATTATTTTGCAGAGCAAGACTTGCTGTGTGCAGAACTAAGCGCCCAAGACAAATATGATTGGTTTAAAGATATGTAAACAACCCAGAATGTTCCTTGTCCTATCCTGGATTGTATGTTTGGTATAGCCAGACCTTACCTTCATACTCTTACCGTTGTGATCAAAGCTGCTGCCCCTCTTCTGCCTTTCCCTCATTGAAATGACTGTAGGCGATGTGAAAGCACCTTTAGTATTAAAAATAAGAGGTTTTATATGAACATGGCACTGATACACAATACTGAACTAAATGGTTTTTATTTTTATTTAAAGAAAAAAGCAAAATGGCAATGTATGCCCAACCACCGAGTAACAGATTACCGCATCAAGACTACTGTGCGGCCTTTTGGCATCTCAGAAGCCTTCACACTCATTGATCTACAATATTACTCTATCACTATTTCAACTTCTCACGGATACCTATAGCCATGCCAACACAGTCCTAATTTAGGTATGACCACGACCTTGCCCAGTCAAAACACTGCAAGAATGCCAGATGCCACAAAACACCTTCCACAATAATGTATCTGTGGGCAGATCAGTATAAATGAATGAATGAATAAACTCGTTCAAGCTCTAAATGCAGCACAAAGTGATTCACAATTCAACATCAAGAAACACAAGTTAAAAAATATACACATACACCAGGATGACTGGAGGAAATGGAATTGCTTCCACTGTTGATGCAGTTTAACATCTGTGATTCTGTCAAGATCCTCTTGAGTCATTTGCTATTTCTCAAATAACATAAATCAGAGCTGCTGTTTAGTCTGGATTGTATCCCATTTGTCTAATAATGGTCACTAAGTCAGCGTAGAAATCATCAGGCATTGCCTTTCATTCCTGCTGAGAGACATGTCAGACGACACGTAGAACTAATTATAGCTTGCAGTCTGTCAACAGGGATATCAGGGGCAGGCAGGAACCAACCTCCAGGATCAAGATTGTCAACAGCCGTTGCATCCGAGGTGTCACGGAGCATGTGGTAGACACTATGAAGGGCCAAAAACTGTGACAGCCATGTCTTTTCGTCATGCCAAGTCACAGACACAGGATCAGTTGTTTTCCACAATAACAAACTATGCAGGGTAGATTTTAGTTGCCAGCAGATCTTATTCTGATCCCAGCAGTCAAACATGTTACCCACCACCTCCATTCCGCCATTTTTCACCATAACAAATAAACTTCACACTACTTTCTGCATGTGCACTGAATGTTGGCATTGGGTGTAAATCATGTTCTGCAGGATGGCCTGATATGATTCCTGGGTAGACTGAGACACACACACACACACTGTAGAAGACACAATCACACATACACAGCATGCTCTGACTGCTTACAGTGGAGAGCAACGTCTCGCCATGTAGAAAGTCAATTGTGATAAATAAATTGTCAGTAAATTGTAAGTGCTCCCTGTGCAGCAACGAGGGGTAATTAAGCTGAATTAATGGGGCTTTTGTTTTGGTTTAGTGGCAGACTTAAATGAAGGGCAATGTTTCCCTGAACTCAGCTCCTCCGCTCTAAAATCCCTCACAGATCTGCCGCAAATTTCCTCCTCTCTGCCACGCCGGTGGGATTCAGCTGCCCAATCCTGCTTTGAAAGCTGACGGCTCTCTATCGATTTACCAGCATGTGTGTTTTGCTTTGCTAGAAAACATGATAGCCATGTTTTTGTTTCTTATTAGCTTCCCTTACTTATAAACATTAAAATTGACATGCAAATGTGAGCAGATGTTGACGTCTTTCCTTTTCTCTAGTAGACCTGCTTGTTTCTGGACCAAGGCACATCTGTGTTTAACATTGATCACAAGCTTTCTCTCTGTCACTTTGTTTAATCACTCTCTTCTTCCCCCCTCCCTCTCTGTTTTTCTGTCTTTGCTCTCTTTCATCACCCTTCCTTCTATCTCTTTCACCTCTGCACCTGACGTCCCCTCTTCCTCCATTTCTTTCCTGCGTCTCTTAGAACAACAGCGTGGTGGAGAGTAATAAGGAGGATCCTCCAGAGAGTCTAAACACGCTGCTGACCGACATCTCTCTGGTGAGCCCGACAGGCAGGCAAAGTCCCTGCTTTGACCTGATAAAGATGGATGTGACATGGGGAAGAAGTAAGGAGGGGTGGGAAGAAAATAGTAAAAGAAAAGAAAAGAAAAAAAGGGTGATGGAGGCACTTGAGATGTTGCTGAACAGCAGGCTTTGTATTGTAGACTGAGGTGGAGTGGAACAAGCTTTTGCACCAAATGAGAGTAAAAGAAAGACAAGTTGAGCTTTGGGAGAGTAAGTGTCTGGGTAGCCTTTCTTCATCTTGTCTTTGTTAAAAGTGTAAGGTACAAACTCAACACTAGGCCACCTGACGTGCAGTTGTCCTTCTACCGCTCTGTCTCTGCAAGAAAAAAAGAGTTTAAGGTTCAGGTGGGGAAAAAGAAGTTTCCAACGCAACAACACATCAAGAGGTCTCATCTATTCATCCTGAACAGCAGGAGACGAGGAGGTCAAGGAGAAAGCTTTTAGTCTGCAGTCATCCAAGGCTACCTGCCACTCAAATCATACCTTACTTTCCTTTTGTAAACTTTCTTTTACACTCATGTTATGTCTCTTTCCATGCGCTGGTGAGCCACTCATGTCTCAGTGTCCATCCCACTGTTCAGTTTGTATTTGAGCACTCTTACATTGAAACACAGGATCCCGGACGGAATCACACGGCAAGCAGCGACATGTTGGACCTGGTTTGGATGCTATAAACGGCTGTTATTGTCACTAAATCTGGTAGAGTGTTTAAACAGGTGTCTAATACAGTTGTGTGAGTGAACATTAGATAAAATCATAAAGAAAGAATACAAGCCCTTGGTTTTAACCTTATTTTTGATTGTACTTATACTGCATATTACAAGTTAGGGGTGTAACTATAAAGTCATTCAGATACATAGGGTTCAAAGTTGGTAGTAATACATTCGTTGGGACTTCTTTATTCCTCTTTGGATGTTTAGCTCAAAATACCAAAAACATATTTGTTATTTACTTCTATTGACATTTTGTTTTTGGTGCTAACAAGCATTGGAAATTTAGAAGGTAATTTTTCAATTCTGGGAATACCACAAATAAAACTGTTTGCCTACATTGAATTATTGTGAAGCCACCCAGCAGATCTTTAGTATAATAAAGAGTAAGTAAGACCTCAATGTCCTCAGAGTAAATTTCTGAAATTGGAGTAACATTCTCAAAACCTATTGATTTTTTGCAAGAAATCCTTATTAAACTATTTACATTTGTAATGCATTTCTTTAGCATATTAAGCTTGTGAATATTTTTTCTCAGTTGTTGAAACGTCAGTTGACGGTGTTATTGGATAAAATGGTATTGTGCCCTCTGGCATTTCATTCATGATTTTTCAATCAGATTCAGTCAGAGATCTGATTTAGTGCATTAAATATTTCAGCTCCATAATGCATACGGTATGGTCACATTTTGTATTGTGTTTTATTGTGGTATGGTAAATTGTTATACGCTTAATCAATGATGAATATATCCTCTCACTTCAGGACGATGTACAGTCCACCACAGCTGAATCTCCCCCCTCCTTCAAGCCTCCGCCCCCACCGGGGGTGCACAGGCACCCAACTAGACGAGATCAGCTCAACAAATGCCCCTCGTCCGAATCCTCCCACTCAGGCTTGTACTTCACAGCCCCGGCCTCCCAAAACCACAGCAAAGAGCCAGGACACGTACCCGCCTCGCCCTCACTACACCACAAACGAGAACGTCCCAGGGAACCGTCTCGGGACTACGCGGTTGTCAGAAAGCGAGGTCCCTCGGTACCTTCTAAGAACGAACAAATAGCTGCTGCTCACTTGTCTATGGTAACACAGCACAACATCGGCCCTTTCCCCAGGGTCCAGTCTCCAAGCAGAGGCACCAAACCTGCTGCCCCGTCCCCTTCACCTCCACCTCCACCTCCACTCCCTGCTCCTAATCCGCCCCCTTCTCTTCCTCTTAAACTGGTGTCTATGTCCAAAGCCTCCCCCTCCTCTCCTGGCTCTGAACAGCGGTTTGTTACGGTGGAGGTTCACAGGCCCAACGCAGAGCCTGAATTCAACGAGGTGCGCCCGCTGCCCCAAGCTCGAGGTGAGGAACGTAGAGCTCCAGAAGTAAAATGTACCACGGGTCGAGTTTCTCTTGTGTGTTTGCCCTCAATTTAATAACATGCATATGTATGGCTGCAACCAATAATGTATTCAATAATTATTTATTAATCTATAAAATATTTTTTCATTGAGTAAATGACAGAAAATAATAATAATAACAACATCTCACTCACAATATACCAGAGCTCAGATTGACGACTTCAAACTGCTCCTTTTGTCTGACGTACAGTAAAATCAAAGAGGTTCCAATATTAACAACAATGTAAAGCATTGACATTTGGGCTTTTTACTTTATAAATAAAGTACACAATTGATAATAATCAAAGTGTTTCTGCAGATGGACAGCACCGCTAACATGCGGACAATTAAAAGGTTTAGGCCCCATCATTTTATAATTTGGTTGCTTGAATTACTGTAGGAGTTTGTGCATGAGAATTAGGATGTCAAAGATCTCACATATGAATTAAATGTTTTTTTTAAAGAGTCTACACATTTTACCTGCGTAAATCTTTTCAGGTTCTCCTCTATCACCAGTTTAGTGTATTTTAACAGTGATAGCCAAACAACTACGATGATAAGGCATATGTTTATTGACTTTGTATTTGTATATAGGAGCTTTGAAGCACACCATGCAGTGTTTCACACCTCACCATCTATTTGTAATGACTTTAAAACCAAGGTCAGATGAGATACTGCAGTTGGGATTCATTCTGGGCAGATTCAGAGGCTTTGTTATCGTGCTTTGCTGTAATTAAATGAGCAAATAAGCAGTTTCAGTTATGGAGATGTGTATAAATATCCTTCACATACAGGGTGTATAATCTCTCCAAATATGTGTTTACTTGAGCTTAAATGCTAAAGTGAGCAATTACCCAGAACACTGCGTAAGATTGCTATACTGCATGCAAAACATCACTAATCTTAATAAGCTTTTCATCTTGTATTACATCTTGAAATCTGATCTTTTTCAAAACCAATCTCAAAATCTGGTTGCTGGTTATTTTGTGGGTGGGGGGCGTTGCAGTGCAGTTTAATTTAATGTGACAACATAGATCCATCAATTTGTTTCAATACAACACTTAACTGTAGAAAGCTCTTGAAGCAACAGAGTAAAACCAATAGAAATAAGTGTTGCATTGTTTTCATACAATAAGCTCTAATGGCCCAACAGAGGGTGGTGTGTTAAGATTCCCATCATGGTGTCATGTCTGCCTGTTTACCCTCAGGTGGCGCTCTGTCTCAGCTGTCAGACAGCGGCCAGACCCTCAGTGAGGACAGCGGGGTGGACATAGCTGAGTCAGGACACATCGGCAAAGACAGAAGCCCACATTCCTCACGCACACGGCACCCCCGAGACACTCAAGGGGGCGGGGGGGACAACCCCTCCAAACCGGTGAGGGGGTGATTCAGAACAGCAGTGAGCCAAACATGGATGGATGAGTGGAATAATTGTTAAACTGGAGGAATGGCAAATGGATTCAATTAAGTGTGTGTGGGTGGGTGTGTGTGTGTGTGGGTGTGGGTGTGGGTGGGTGGACCAGCTTATGCTAAAATGACATCTTTAGAAGTGTAAAAGGTGAGGACATTTCTGGAGAGCAACAACACATTTGAAAAGTTAGATCATTTTGGAAATAAGAGAACATGTTTTAAATGAGGACATTTCAGAAAGTAAGGACATTTCAAGGAAGTGGGGACATTTTTGTTAAGTGAGAACGTTTGAAAGTGACAGTAGTTTTAGAAATTGAAGACCTTTTTGGAAATTAATGACATTTTCGGAAAGTAAGGATAATTTAAGAAAGTGAGGGCATTTTGGAAATTAATTTTAACATATCTTAAGTTGAATACCCTCGGATGTTGCCAAGGGTGGAGGGTATGTGTAAGTCTGAATGTGTTCTCATGTGCATTTTAAAATTGTATTAACAAAACTAAGAAATACATTTTATTCATTTGTTGAGGTTTTGTTGAGTCACTCGGTTTTAAGGTTAGTAGTTTTAGGAAACGTAGCTATGGAGAAGTGTATCAATTATGTCACTTTGAATCCTCACAAGTATAGAAGTACAAACGTGTGTGTCAGCTGAAAAACAAACAAGAGTTGATTAATGGTTGTGCTTTATTGCTAATCCTCCCGAATCTGTTCTCCAACCTAACCGTGATCTCTTCTCTCCTTCCTTTGTTTGCTCACACAGACTGTTTCCTTTGTTTCCCTCATTTGTTTAGTTCTCATACATATCATTCATTCACATGATCCATCATGTCTTCCATTGCTCACTGCAGTGTAGCATTAACAAACTCTCTGTTTCTTATTGATTGATGGGAGAAATAACAAGTAAGGATGGGAGTAGTCCAATTCTTTATGATGAGAGGGCTGTTTGATTAAGCCTGCCTGTTTTTAGATTAGAATAATTATGCAGAAAATATGAAGGCTGAATCAACTTTGTATCACACAAAGCTGCATTTTATTGCAAAGGAGCCTGGCATTTACCTTCTGTTTGCTCATGAGTGTGCTGCAAAGAAAAACAGTCTGCTCATAAAAAACACTTGAATTAACTTAAAGAAGATACTTGTTTAGGCCTTGTTATTGTCTTATCCTTATGTCAGTCAAAGCACAGCTGGTTAACTAGGACAGAATTGGGGGCAGCGGTGAGAAGTGTGTAAATGTGATCCAGTCACTGCAGAAAATATATTGCCAGCAACATATGTTGAAATATAGAGAAAGCTGAAGTGAAGGTGAGCAAACTAAATTGTTGTGTGATATATAAAGAAAGTTCAGCCCTCTCCTCTTGCTCGCCTCTGTTCTACTGGCTTTTTGAGCTGAGTGTGTTTTTCAAAAAGGGTTTTTTATTTGTTGGCCTTTTTTGAAAAGCTAAAAAATATTGTTTCTGAGATTTTCTGTCCATATTCAAAGATAAGTGGTCTACTATTGTGCTGGAAATTAAAATTACAAAAACTTATTTTAACAAAGGGCATTTTGTTAGCATTCAACAGTTAAAGTGCACAAGAGGCTTTACGAGGCCTACAGTATTTTAGGGATGTGTTATTAAATGCTAATAAAATAATCAGCAACAGTCACACGTCTCTAAAAAAAAAAAAGCTGATGTTTTTTTCTTCTCAGCCCTGTACCATAAACATTATATTCCCATATAACTAAAGTGAATTCTCAATTATGTTTCGATGGAAACAAAATTTCTTCCGGATAACATTTGTTTTTGATGTATTATGTATTATGATTATGATACATGATGATACATGATGATGATGATTATTATGATGTATTATGTATTATGATGTATCTAATCAAAGTCAGCGTATAGATGAGGTAGGCATTGATTGATGGGTCAAACAAACACAGGACACCCAGGAGACTGCTCTGTGTCCTGTGTGAATCCAAAAGTCAACGTGGTTTTTAACCACAATGATTAAAACTGGGACTGTATCAACGAGCGCCTGTTGCTGGTACAAGAACGTGTGGAAGCAATCGTAATCCAGCAGAAATCATGTTTCTCTCAAAACTAAATTGAGAATGCAGTTTACCTGTATGGGAACAATGTTTTTTAGTGTGGGTCTGCTAGGTGTGTAAATAAGCAAACTGTTTGCTAACATGTTGGCAATAGCAACTCTACAGGTTGTTAATCTGTGTGTCTGTGTCCGTCAACTCAGCTCAGTTTATGAATATTTCTGCCCCCTAGTTACCCAAAAAAGGGGGCCATTTTGCCTTTATTTGTTACTGACAGAAAACCCTGGGCTCAGAGGGAGGGGGGTATGACATGCAATAAAAGGGTCCCCCTGTCTTCCCAGTCAGAAGTAAACAAGGACTGTTCTATGGTATGTATCTTAACCACTTGGCAACCATTAATATTTACCTTACAATATGGACCTACAATCCCGGGAACATGTTTCAGAATAACATAAAGAGAAAAGAAACTCCTCAGGGAAAAAGATGTCCCATATGTCATGGAAACCAGTGCTAGAGAAGCTTTATGAGAAGTGTCTAAATTGTAGAAAACAATTACATACATGCCTTGTAGGGCTGCACGACTATGGCCAAAATGATAATCACGATTAATTTTATCAAAATTTTGATCGCGATTATTCTCACGATTATTTGTTGATATTAGTCAGTCCACAAATGTTATTATCACACACTATTTATAACTGCGAGAGGGAGTGTGATGGACGTACTCACAGAGAGACGGCTGACTCGTTATGAACGGGTCCAGCGGGTCGAATGGCAGGTAAACACGTCGTGTGTATGAAACGTCTGTATCGTCACTGCACTGCATTTTTATTAACTATAATATTCTAGCCATGGGTCACATATGTTGCCCAGGTCCAGCAGCTCAGTCTCACGCTATTACTCTACCAACTGAAGTTAGTTGCATTCAATAACTTCTTCTGTGTTCTTCGTCGTAGCGGCCGCGATAGCAGAGTTACCAGCGGAAACACTGGTACAAATACAGGTTTGCTTCTCATGCTTAACAAATACAGCTGTGTTAATAACAATTAAAACTGTAGACAAACGTCAGAAGTGTGGACCGGCGGCCGCTGTGTGGCGGGGCGCGGACAGTAAGACGAGAGAGCGTAGAAAGATCCAACACAGGCACCGGTTTACAGACAAAATGGGTCATATAACGCAAAATTAAATCATATCCATATAAACAGCATTGCAGCAGCGAGGACATAAGCACCAGTGCGTCCTAGAGGAGCTAACAGCTAACATACGTTACTAGCACCGACACTGCTGTTGTCTGAAAAACACACGGAACAAAATGTTGCGTTTACTTGTAAACTGGTAAATCTCAAGACCGACGTATTACCGACTGCTATCTGTTTAGTTTTCCTCACGCTACTCCGTCCTCTGGGACTGTCTACATCTTGAAACCAAAATGCACGGGGTGCAGTGGACTACTCTGACTAGCACATGAGCAGTCAGGGGTTTACGGAGCGGTAGATTGGCTTTGCAAAAAACCCGGATCGTTCTATGAAATGACGCTTTAAAAAAAAATATCGCTCGATCACGCAAATTTGATCGTGGGAAGTCAAAATCGTGATCGCGATTAAAATTCGATTAATTGTGCAGCCCTAATGCTTTGTTAAAAAAGTGATTATTTCTTTTTTCCTTTGACTCGTGAAGCTGTTAAACAAGATTGCTCATTCATGGATATGTCACCATTGAATATGTACATAGTAATAGAGTCGTGGTCTTAATGAATGTGTTAATCTATGAGTGTGAGCTCAGAGAAAACAAAGCTCTTCCTGTGATAAACAAAGGCAGAAAAATGTATGTATGAATAGTGTCCCAAATAGGAAGCAGACATATGGAGGTTGTGTTATGTTACAAATATATTCAACTTTATAAATATGCATAACTAATGTTTTTCTGATACGATAACTTGTGCTCCTCTCTCCCCCTTACTTCAGCCAGGGCTGTTGGAGCCCACCTCTACACTAGTGAGGGTTGCAAAGAGTGCCAGCACTCTGGGTATTGCCATTGAAGGTGGAGCCAACACTCGCCAGCCGCTGCCACGAATTGTCACAATACAGGTGAGTATGGAAGAAAGCAAAATTCTGTTTAATACCCTCCCTAGGTTGACTTCTACTCAAAGAAATATTTCACTGCTGGTAATATGGTCATTTCATAAAACTGGTTTGTCTATGCAGTAGAAAAGAACAGTTTAATTTTTAAATTGGTGCTACATAACCAGAGAAAAAAGAAAAGGAGGTGTCGTATTCAAAAGGAACTAAAACCTACAACAACCATAATGCACTGGGCTGATTGCCTTCCAAGGCCACTTCAACTGTAATGTTGCTGTGTTTGTAACAAAACGCTGTTGCTATTGCGCTTCTGGTACTTACTTTTTCCAGCTTCTTTTCAGCCTCTGTAAAATTTGCTGCAGCACAGTGACTTTGCTTCTGTTTCCGTCGTTGCACATCAGCCGCACCGCAGCTTTCCTCACTGGTTGGCTGCGTTTGACTCTCGGCTTTGATAGCCTCTTCCAAGGGGGTAAGCGAGCATCCGGAAAGCGTACCTCTTAGGGAGAATCTTAGGCTTACAAGCTATCACCTGCCGTTAGCATTCCATTGACTCCCATTTATTTTGGCATTACTTTGACAGTGAATAACTTTACATCTGAAGCATTTAAACACTCTATTTGTCCATTGTTTATTTCTACAGAAACAAAACAATGTATAAAAGGCTCCATTACCCTGTTTTTCACGTTATGGATCCGTAGCAGACGTTTTTGTAAAAATAGGCTAACAATTGCATCATAACCACTCGACCTACTGTTGCATAGTAGAAAAAATACCGAACAACACAGGAGAAGCTCACAGACAATTTTGACTCACATTAGCTGTTTAGATTGAATTACTAATGTTAACTAGCATTTTAGTTAGCAATAAGTAGCCTGTGCCTATGTTATCTCCTAACACACATAACACTCTCTCTGGTTCTCTTTCTCCATACGCCGTATTTCCAATTACAGCATCATTCTATGAAAATCTTCATTAAATTTAATTTTTGGAGCAGCGAGGAGCCACCCCTCTCTCCGTGGAGGCGTGCATTTAAAAAAATGTGCAAGTACAATCTGTAGTTTGTACAACAGCCGTAGAGCCAGCAAAAGTCTGACTTTTGCTGACAAATGAGCGGGGGCTCTGGATGCTGGCAACATGTAGGGAAGTTAAACATTGTTCAATGCATATGCCACACGTATTGTAATGGAACAAAGCTGGCTGAAAATCTGCGTAGTTTCCCTATAACCCAGTTTCCTTGTTGACACACAATCAGCTCCATTTTGGCGAACATTCCCCTGGTATTGTTGGCTGTGTTTATTATGTTATGAATGCCTTATTTCATTCCCTGAGATGGGACCACGCGCCCACCTTCCAGGTGGGATTTGATTTCCTTATGGATTCACAATACAGCTGAACTCCCACTGAGATTCCTGCTAATTTTGTCTTCGTTGGGGCTCTCACAGAGCTGAATGCAACATGAATGGCCATTGTGACTGTTGGGAGGATCTGACATTTCACTGCAATTTCTTTTCAGGATGAATCATTTGCTATGTTTAGGAATGAAGACTGAATCAACAGCAACACCTATGGGAAATTATACAGCACATTTTCTGTATGAGCAAATGATGAGGCTCAATTTAGAAATGTTTATGTTTAGTTTATAATGAGACTGAATGGAAATTTCCATGTCTGCACTGAAAAATACTGGAAATGCAGATCTGGTTATGCAGAGTGCAATTAGAATGTTGAAAGGTTAGCCACCTCAGAGAAAAGTCATTACTGCGACTGGATGCACATATCTATCTGCCATGGTAATTTGCAGGTCAACAAAGCCTTGCAGTAGCTCAGGGCTATCTGTAGCACTAATGATTTCCTAATCACAGAGGAGCCAGGGAGTTACAATTTAAAGATCAGAACAGCAAGCAGCTACAGACTCCACACCCCGTTCAAAGCTGTCTCTCAGCCTCCCACTCCACAAAAGGGCTGCTGATTGCGAGGGGAGGGATAAAAGGATTGTAAATCAGCACATTCAAAATCAAAGAGTGCACTGGAAGAAGGGGCTTCAAGTGTGAGTGAATGGTGCAAAAGAAGTGAGTGGTGTTAATAAGGACAGGAAGAATGAGGAGGATTTGTACCGGCGGTCTGGTGTTGTTGATGGATGCAGTATTTGGGTGTTTTGTGTACTGTTGATGGTGGCAAAAGTCGTTGTGAAAGGGTTGCATTGGGACCAAGTAAATAGACGTGTTTTTATTCCTAAACTGCAGTTGTTCCAAGTTCAGTTGTCAAGATACAAATGCAGGACGATGTGATTTTCCTTTTTTTATCTGGTGCATGAGTTTGTGTTTTTGTCTCCTGAAGCAACAAACGTAGCTTGCCTTATTTCATATCAGAGCTGCTTCTTTAGTACAGTCCAGTCAATCAGAGATGACAAAGCACAAGCCATTTAACAAAGATGACAATAACAAAAGTATGAATCAGAATCAGCTTTATTTGCCAGGTGTGAGGACACATACAAGGTATTTTTCTTTGGAGCAACGTTGCTCAAGCTGTGATTACACACAAAACCACCAAAGCAAAAATATACATATACACATAATATAAGCATACTCTAAACAAAACAATATAGAGGCATGCATGACCAAAAAGTTCAATCAAAATTATTTAAATATGGAGCATAGTGCAAGGATACTGGTATAAATAGTATTAAGTTATTGTATTACAATATCAACAGTATGAACATTATGGACAGTTCTGAAATAGGAAATGAGAATGATGAATGAATAACAAATAAGAGAGATGTGAGAATGGGAATGATGAGTTAATAATAAATAATAAGTGAGATATGAGAATGAGAATGATGAATAAATAGTAAATAATAAGTGAGACATGAGAATGAGAATGATGAATAATACTAAATAAGTGGAATAATAAGTGGAACCAATGAACAGGTGCTGTAGAGACAGCGTTACTGGGTTATTGACCAGAACTAAACCTGACACTGACCGTAAGAAGTCAGCTGTTCATCAGAATGGCTTGTGGGTAGAAACTGTTCCTGAGTCAGTTGGTTTTGGGGTACAGTTCTCTGTAGCGCCTACCAGAGGGGACAAGCTGGAACAGGTTGTGTCCGGGGTGAAATGGTCTGCAGTGATGTTTCCTGCCCGTTTCCTGACTCTGGAGGAGTATAAGTCATGAACGGAGGGCAGGTGGGCATCCATTGATCTTTTCTGCAGTCCTAACTGTCCGTTGTAGTTTGCTCCTGTCCTTTTTGATGGCAGATCCAAACCAGACAGTGATGGACGTGCAGAGGACAGACTGGATGTTGGCTGTATAGAAGTGGATCAGCAGCTCCTTAGGCAGGTTGAGCTTCCTGAGCTGGCGCAGGAAGTGCATCCTCTTCTGGGCATTTTTGATGATGGTGCCTGTGTTGGACTCCCACTTCAGGTCCTGGGATATATTGGATCCCAGAAACCTGAAGGATTCCACAGCAGACACAGGGCTGTTGAGTATGGTGATGGGGGGAAAGAGTGAGGGGTCTCTTCCTGAAGTCCACGATCATCTCCACAGTCTTGAGCGTGTTAAGCTCAAGGTTGTTCTGACTGCACCAGAGAGCCAGCCGGTCCACCTCCCGTCTGTAGCCCGACTCATCACCATACCGGATGAGGCCGATGAGGGGTCGGGGGGGGGTGACTGACTGAAGTGTGAGTTGGTTAGTTGGTGTGGGGGAGGGGTGTGACTGTTGTCTTTTCAAACCCACAGTAAAAGATGTTCAGCTCGTCAGCCAGTTGTTGAGGACCAGCAGTGTACGGGGATGGTCTCCTGTAGTTAGTGAGTGTCTGCAGGCCTCTCCACACTGACCGAGGATCGTTGTTTGTAAAGCCGTTTTCCAGCTTTTTAGCATAGCTCCTCTTAGCTGCTTTGATCTCGTTGGTCAGAGTGTTCATGGCCTGGTTATACAGGACTCTGTCCCCACTTCTGATGGCCTCCTCTTTCGACTGACTGCCTAAGTCTTGCTGTGAACCAGGGTTTTTGGTTGTTGTATGTGGAGAAGGTATTTGTCGGCACACGCATGTCCCCACAAAAGCAGATGTAAGATGTCACAGTGTCAGTTAGTTCGTCCAGATCCGTTTCTGCAGCTTTACAACAGGTTTAACAGATTTTAGTTTCTGCCTGAATGTTGGGACAAGATGAACCAGACAGTGATCAGAGAGTCCCAAGGCTGCACGTGGGACAGAGCGATAGGAGTCCTTTAATGTAGTATAGCAGTGGTCCAGTATATTAGTGTCCCTGGTGGGACACTTAATATGCTGTCTATACTTTGGGAGTTTGTGGCTGATCAACATGCCCTGGATTTCTTTCAATTACCCTGCTTCACTAACCCTAACAACCGAGGTCCTGCATAATCTGAGTCACCATGGTGGTTAACAACTAGGTCAAGAGACGGTGTTTGCAAAGCATGGCCAATCGCAAACATCTTCTAGAGCTGCTGATTTTACATAAGAAGAGCAAACTATAATAAACACATAAATATGAATAACGCAGACAAGGTTTTAAAAGCAAAACTCAATAGAGTCGCTACTTCTGAAAACTGTCAAAAAGCTGACGCTGTAAATTTGTGAAACCCAATGCTTATCAATATCACTTCCCCATCAGTCAGGCACAAGATCTGACCATAGTTAAACTTGCTTTAGCATTTTATTTCAATTGCAAACCTGGAAGCCAATAAAAAAGATAAAAAGATAATTCAAACCAAATTTGCGTGAGTGTTACACATTGGCAACACACGGCTAAACAAACTGACATCTATGCCTAATTCTCTTCACTGAAAATCTCTCATAAGGATACCCATCGGGGAATGTTAACGGGGTTGTCAGTCCCTAAATGTTTTAACTTTTGAGAGTGCTCCTCTTTTTCTCTCCGCACCAAGCTTTTTTATTTTTTACTCACCGAGCTCCACCCATTCAGTCTCTGGCTCCACTGGATCTTCTTAGAACTGTGACGCCGTTATCAATCAAGTATTGATTGGTCAGTAGGCGATGCTTTTACACCGGTTGATCTCTGATCTCCAACTTAACCTGCTCCCGACCAGGTTAGGCGTTCAGCGTAAGTTACCACAGCGATTGAACCCGGTAACAACTGATCTTGCTTCGTAGTACAGGCCTCTGTTGTCTGTTGAATGGATTTGTTTTACCATGTGATATGGACACCATGTCAATATAAGATGGTAGCAGTTAGCATCTTGAAGCTCAGCTTTTCAGGAGAGTACATCACTTAAAAAGATGACAAGGCCAAGATTCTTTCACATTTTTGAATAACGCATCCTGTTTTTCACAAAAAAAAAACAATTAAGCTAAACATGTAACTGTCTAAATAAAAAGAGTAATCAATTAGGTCAGCACCGCAGCTGTGTGTACATCCATTCTCCAGATTGTTCTGCAAGTCAGGGAAACCTCACTCACTTCATTCTAGGATTGTCTGTGACTTAAACACTCTTGAGATGCAACCGCTGAAATGGTTCAACCCATAACCAATTTCTCTAAGCCTCACAGATACTTGAGTGAAGGACTAATAAAAAATAAAAAGGAAGCTGATTGCAATAGTAACAATAGCAGAGGAAATTGGTGCTTCATGGCACGAGGAGGTCCAGTGAAGAGGTCAGATACAAAGTTAGAACTCATTTCCTGAGATCATTTTAACATTGAGTTCATTCAAACCATTCATACAAGCAGATTAGAATTGTAATAAGGTTAAAACGATGGCTGGGTCTCAAATTACAGCTCTACATCTTTGGAGTTGCATAGATATCATCCAAACTTTGGTTTGCTGAGGAGCGAACCCTGTCGATCACAAGCGAGACAAAGCCAGAAGCTACATTACGCCACTGCTCCTGAACAATAACACGATATAGCTTTACAGTTATTTAGAGACATTCATAACATGGTACCCTTAGGCCACTTGGTGCAGAAAATGGAGGAAAACCTTCTGCTCATTACAGTTTTAAAGTAGAAAAGTGGGCTTCGAAAACCTTGCTCCGTCACCTGGGGAAAGCTAACTCAATGTTTGTAGGCCCTTGAGCAAGGCACACAACTTCAGTACTTCCCCCAGTCAGGACCAAGCATCAGAATGATACATTTGCTCTAAAGAAGAAAAAAAACAATATCTTGCTTCTGTTTTCTGGCTTTCCGATGGGCATCAGTTGTATCTGGGGGACAGATCACATCAAAGCCAAGTGCCCTTTACATTATAGTTTGTCTGCCATATTGGAAGTAAGTCGGTAGAGTCATGATACATTAAACCTCTGGCCTCTATGTTTCCTGTCTTTCTGGGCACAAGGGCTCTCGCCTCAAGTCACCTCAATCATGGTAGCTGCTGACGATGAACAACAGATGAGTAAGCTTCTGCCGACCGGCCGTTATCAGTACCTATCAGCCCTTCTGATGCGACAAGCCGTTATCACTGCCATCTCCTAAACATGTTGTCCGACCAGTCCATTAGCTCGGGGTAATTGTTGAACGCTCCGTAAATAAGAGAGCTGATGATCTAGTCTGGATGGAGAAAAAAACTGCTGGTGTTTTCAAACATCAAAGTTGTCGAAGTAATGAGGTCAACTAACAAAGGAGGAGAACATGTAAGTAGGGCTGCACGATTATGGCCAAAATGATAATCACGATTATTTGGATCAACATTGTGATCACGATTATTCTCACGATTATTTGTTGATTATAACCCAAACAAATTTTATTGTCACATAGGCTCAGAGAGACGGCTGACTTATTATGAACGGGTCCAGCACGGGTCGAACGGCGGATACACACGTTGTGTGTATGAAATGTCTGTATCGTCGCTGCGCTGCATTTTTATGAACTATGATATTCTAGCCATGGGTCACACCCCTGGCCCAGGTCCAGCAGCCTCCATCTTACACGCTATTACTCTACCAGCTGAAGTTAGTTACATTCAATAACTTCTTCTGTGTTCTTTGCCGTGGCGGCCGCGATAGCAGAGTTACCCGCGGAAACACTGGTACAAATACAGGTTTGCCCCTCATACTTAACAATATACAGCTGTGTTTATAACAATTAAAACTGTAGACAAATGTCATATGTGTGGACCGGCGCTTTGTTGCAGGGCTGCGCGGAGAGTAAGAGTAGAGATCCAAACACAGGCCCGGCATTACAGAAGAAATGGGTCATGTAAAGCAAAATGAATGTCCTAGAGGAAAAATGTTACTTGCGACCTAGAGCCTGTGAGCTAACAGAAGCTAACTAGCACCGCCACCGACTAGCTAGCACTGGTCACTGCTGTTGTCTGAATAACACAGACGGGACAAAATGTTGCGTTTACTGGTAAACTGATAAACATTGAGACCGACACTGCTATCTGTTGAATTTTCCTCCCGTTACTCTGTCCTCTGTGACTGTCTATATCTTGAAGCTAAGCTGCGTGATGCAGGGAACAACTGACTGGCACATGAGCAGACAGGGGTTTACGGAGCTGTAGATGCGCTATGCAAAAAAAACGGAGCGTTCAATGAAATGACGCATTTAAAAAAATTGCTTGATCACGCAAATTTGATCGTGGGAAGTCAAAATTGTGATCTTGATTAAACTTCGATTAATTGTGCAGCCCTATATGGAACTGACAAAAATAAATGCATGTGGTGTGCTTTAAGATAGGGTGACCAGACGTCCCCGGTTTCCGGGTACAGTCCCCGATTTTGGCGACCTGTCCCTGGCTGGATCTGGCCCCGGAAATGTCCCCAGTTTTCACTGTGGCTGACAGACCCGAAATTGGAATGAAAGAAAGAAAATACTGACAAAACATAGCCGATAGTTGTACACCCTACACACACAGGCTCAAGGCAGCCAGAGCCAGCGGTGCTCAGAGATGTTTTAGAAAGCCGTGTGTTACGATGCTAAAATCACTGATTATTTACATGGAGTCTGGTGGGTTTAGGAACACAATTTTGCTGACTTTTATGTTTTAAAAATAATCTTTATCTTTAACAGAAAGGTCGACCTCCTTAGAAATCCTTTCCATAATGTTGTCAGACACCTAGAATATTAATCTGAGTCTGTCAGTAGCAAAACGAGCACTTTTATGAACGTAAATACAATTATCCTATTAACTTCCATCGTAGTTTCTCTGCTGCCGACTGCAGCGATCTCGTTTAATACTGCGTCAATGTCCTCAATACTTTTTATTGTATCTGATTCTCAATGAGCTGTTGGAGAAACAAGCCTTAAGCAATAAAGCAGAAGCTGTCAGTAGTTCAGTAGCCTACATTACAACATTATGAAATATTGACTTTCTATCTTGAAATATTTAGACTTTCTATCTTGAAATATTAGGACTATAAGGACTTTCTATCTTGAAATATTAGGGCTTTCTATCTTGAAATATTAGGACTATTGGGACTTTCTATTTTGAAATATTTAGACTTTCTATCTTGAAATATTAGGACTTTTTATCTTGAAACATTCCCTTCTGAGGTGTAGTGGAGTGGAGTAGGAAGTAGCATTAGGGGTGGGTCTAGGATCAGACCTTTGGGGGGGGGCTCAGCCCCTAATGGGAACAGCTCTAGGTCTTGTGTCCCTGTTTCAAGTTTTATAAAAGTAAACACATTACTTGTTTTGGAGGTAAATAAGCTTCTGAGCTAAAAATGTCCCCGGATTTTTTCTGAGAAAACTGGTCACCTTACTTTAAGACCACAAGAATGTGGAATCTTGGATTTATCACCTCCTCCAAAGGAAATTGTTTGTTTGTCAGTGGTGAAAATCTACTTACCTGATTTTCATAAAACTTTGTGGAAGGATGTATCATGGGCAGGAAGAACCCATTCATTTTAGAGCGGATCCAAATCACGGGGCAGATAGACAAATTATTTTTCACTTTTGTTAACATTGCGAGATTTTGCATGGCCTTCGCGGGGGTTGGAGGTGCACTCTCCAAGTGCCCTTCTGGTTTTTCTTTCTATTAACGCAGCATCAGTGTATTTTTATGACTACTTGGTGGTAGAACAACTCCTCAACATGCTGACAGAAACACTGCTCTGATATTTCTTTTCTTCATAAAGTTCTTTTGCTACCATGTTGTAAAATACATCCAGTAGACACAAAGCAACATTACCATTGGTTTGGAGTGGGGTTTGTGTCCATGTGGGGAATGTTTGTCTAATATTCAGCCTCCTTTTAGCGCTGGTTTGGTCATCACCAACTACTGCTAAAACATCAGCAGCTTTTTTTAGCTGTTAAATGTCTTACTTGCATTACCAGCTAAGTGCTAACTTTGTCCGTCTGCCTTTTTGTTGCTGGGCAGGCATTGTACAGTGGGTAAATAAGCTGTTTAGGTAAGGTTGAGGAGAAAGTCAACTGGGAAACGACCAACATTCTTTTTACCTTGGAAATGGGATGACTTCTTTCGTGTTTTAGAAGGAGGCTGAAGAGAAAGGGATCGGTTCAGGGGTAGAACAGCCAATCACGAGTCATCAACAAGAAGCCACACTCAACCAGTCAGCCCTTCCAGATCCTCGCCCAGGTTGCAATGACACTGTCGCAAAAGGCATGCAGAGGCCATTAAGCACATGTTGCAACTTAAAGAACACACTACTTCATGCATTGGTACTTAATGCTGGTAATGGATCTAAGTCTTCAATAGCAGGGACATACAAATTGAATGTATGATGAAAGTAATTTAGAAAAAAAAAGTGGTTTGGTGATTTTAAATGTTGAGGCTGCAGACCGGAGAGAGGGAAAGAACTGCATCCTTGACTTCATCACTTCTATCTGTCCTCTGGGCATGTAACCGCTGAGGAAAAGCACATACGGTGAGCACTTTTTATTCAGGTTTGCTTCAGAGAAACAAAAATGGCAACAAGTATGCTGAGGATCTACTGGTGTGGAGTGAGTTCTCCTGCACAAAGAGAGGCCTCAGATGCTTACTTCACACAGAAACTAACCACCTCTGTTCAGCAATTCAGACACTGAATTAGATGGCAATCCAATTTTTTACTGATATTTGTGGGACTTGTTAGATCTGCTAGCTCTTCTGGGAGTCTTTTGATGTCACTGCCAAGGAGCTAAGACGTAGTCAAGAAAAGACACCTGAGGCCTTGTATATTTTGTGAATATCATGTGTCCTATGTGTCAGTAACAAGATGTTTCTGATTTTCGATGTTAATCACAGACTCCTTTTTTTATTTTATTTTGTTATTTTAAGAAGCCGGGTTACATTGCAGTATCAAGGTCTATGGGTCCTTTATGTTGATGATTGTCCTTTGAAATCATAGAGTTACATGACTTTGATTGATGCAACGCCAATATTTTGTTTTCCAGTTTATTGATCTGATCTCTGTTACCACGCCTACCCAAGAAAAAGAAATATTAGTACACTCTCCAAAAATGCCTGGAAGACGTATTACCACCACACACTCCACAAGGGAGCATGCATTTACTGCTGAGCCTTCGCTGTGGGCTCTGAGGGCCAGACTGCGGGGCTGTTTGTGCATATGTATGTCTGTGACAGGATGTCTCTATTTCTGGAGGCTAATAAAGTCCCTTTATGGCAGGATGTTTAAATTCTAACTTTGGTACTGAGAGGAGCTTTTTTACTTGAGTGTAATACAACAAAAATGAGGGTCCACATTAGATACAATAGGAAGCGGATAAATCACAGCTTTTTTAATTTATTATTTCATCTCAGCAAACGACACATTTAGACAACACCTGGGGTCTGTTACCAGGTATCCTGGTACATACTAAAACCAGGCTGCATTTAGGTTTTTGATGTGCTTTTGATTTGCTGTTTTGAGATTTTTGCCACGTTTGATCTCAGTCAAAAGGATAAACAACACTTATTGCTTTTTTGAGGAAAGAAGACTCCTGCTGGTATGAAATATGATGTCAAAAAAAGTGAGTGAAAACAGGGAAACAGAAACAACACAGAAACTATTCCATAATATGACAGCAGAAAATCTGTATTGTGTTGTCCTGTTTCTGTCTGTTTAGGTTCAGTTGCAGTCTTTACTCATAGTCAGTTATGTCTTGCATGCTGTTTGTGATATCAGACAGGATAAATGAACACATTAGGCACAGAAGTGCATCATGACTTTCCCCCTGTGGTCCATGGAATGCTGATAATGTAGGATGATGTCACCAAGACTGTCAGTCATTGAGTTACCTCATATTTACAGCTCTTGGTTTGTGTAATAAGTCAGTTGGAAAACACACCACAGTCCAATCAAGACACATTTATCTATCTTTTTTTTCTTTCCCGGTCCAAATCAAAAGTACAGGTGTTAGGGCTCTCATAAACTAAAGTGGATTTAAGAACTATAAAATAGCTGTAAACAAACTATTTGCTCTGTAAAGATATAGTGGAGCAATGATGTCCTGAGCAAAGAATGAAGTCACACTACCCCTGTTTGTGTTGTAAGCTAAGCTTTTCTGTTTTGGGTCAGTACTGTACATGTAGGTGCATGTCAGTGCATGTTGGTGCATGTTGGTCAATGTCGGTGCATGTCGGTGCATTTCAGTGCATGTTGGTGCATGTCAGTGCATGTTGGTGCATGTCAGTGCATGTCGGTGCATGTCGGTGCATGTCAGTGCATGTCGGTGCATTTCAGTGCATGTCAGTGCATGTCGGTGCATGTCAGTGCATGTCGGTGCATTTCAGTGCATGTTGGTGCATGTCAGTGCATGTCGGTGCATGTCAGTGCATGTCGGTGCATTTCAGTGCATGTCGGTGCATTTCAGTGCATGTCGGTGCATGTCGGTGCATGTCGGTGCATGTTGGTGCATGTCGGTCAATGTCGGGGTGCATGTCATTGCATGTCGGTGCATGTCGGTGCATGTCGGTGCATGTCGGGGTGCATGTCAGTGCATGTCGGTGCATGTCAGTGCATGTCGGGGTGCATGTCAGTGCATGTCGGTGCATGTTAGTGCAGGCTTTGATAAAGCGCTGGTATTTGACGAGTTGGAACGGTGGGAAGGCAATCCCAGGCAACTTTCTGAATATCAGTACAAGAGGTCGACCGTAATAATTACTTAAGATACACAAAATTTCTCAACAAAAACATTTATTGAACACTTCACCAATCTGCACTTGTATACTTAAATTAAAAAAAATGTATAATGTAAAAACATATATTGTATAAATAATGTCTAAAGATTATATTAAACAAAACAGTTAAGAAGAAAATAAACTATCAGATAAACTTTTCAGTGAAAAAAATCAAGTTTAGAGCACTTAGCAGCATTTTCTGTTTTGTCCAAGGAACTTAGCTCCTCCCAAGGCACCGGATGAGGTCTGCTCCCTCTGCTGGTGATTGACTCTATGGGCAGCGGATGTCCAACACGTGTTCCACAACAAAAACACTAGGCTGCCCGCAGATGCGCCTGCCTATTAATCTGTTTGATATCCTCTGATGTTGCCCAGTGCCGATTATGTAAAAAATGGCCGGCTGATTAATCAGCTGACCTCTAATCAGTACAGCGCCATTTAGTCCAATGGCTATTTTCACATTTCTGAGAAAGGCAGACTTTTGTGCCAATATGAAGTTTTTTTAATTTGAGAAAAGTGCTTTTACGTGTTGCTAAACGACAGACTGTTTCCGACATAAGAGCGGCCTGTTTGTCCTTTAAGCGGTTCTTACTCTTGTCTTTATCTCTTTGTCTCTCTCCCTCTCAGAGGGGGGGTTCAGCCCATAACTGCGGACAGCTGAAGGTGGGACAGGTGATTCTGGAGGTAAACGGGGTTTCCATGAGGGGCCGTGAGCACAGGGATGCCGCACGCCTCATTGCTGAGGCCTTCAAGACCAAAGAGAGGGACCACGTGGACTTCCTGGTCACCGATTTCAATGTGGCCCTATAGCTGAGTGGAGTGAGGACGGTCACTAAGGCAGCAACAAGAGAAGAAGTGTTCGAGGACAACATGAGAAGAGGATATTCAAGCGTCTGTTGTTTCAAATGGCACAACTCTTTTGGATGGACTTAAATGAACCACCAACTGATTTCTGAGCCTTCCAAAAAAATCACCCTCCAGTCTGGATACACAAAACACACATTTACTTCTTCAAGGTATTACTTCAGCCATGGACTTTGTTCAGGATTCTCCTCAACGTGTTACCTACCCACTGTGAGACATTATGCACTAAAATGGAACAGTAGTGAAACGTATACCTTTCCTTTGTTCTTTCCGTGTTAAAACTTGTGAATCTGAAACCATTGGAAACCCCGCTGGAACTTCTCGTAGCACTCCCATGTCTCATGGTCAGTTGATTTTATTTTGTTTTTGCTGTCACCTGAGAGACAACTGCACATCTAAGCCTGATCCGTGCTCGACTTTACAAGCTTGGATTTGTCACTGTAAAAATGAACAAATGTAGATACAGATGCAAATATACTGTACACATAAAGATACTCCTATATGAATAATGAAAACCCGTAACCTCTGTTGCATCTTCTAGATATAGTCATATATTTCAAAGTAGAGGATGACGATAATTCAGGCTGTCCTGGTGATAAGGGATTCAACACATTTTACAGCGATGCTAGCGGCCTGCCTGCATTTAACTATCCCATTTCACAAAAAACTAACTGGATAAAATCATCTCAGGCTAACAAAATTACACTTTACCTGCTCATGTTTGTTCGATCAAAAGACGTGTGTATAACAGAAATCTTCATTTGGGCACCTTTTCCCATGTCCTTTCCACTGCTCCATGTGTGTCTGTATTGTTTGAGACTATGTCCACACCAGACGCGTCTACAATATGAACAATAAGAAGTGGCTAAATCTCTGCTTCTTTTTTTTAAATTCCCATCAGTAAACAACACATTTCTGAGAACATCTGCACTGTGGCCAAGTTTCCTAGTACTGACTCAGATTCAGTCACTCGACAAAAAATGCCATGTGTGTTTTTTTGTCCAGTTTAGTGTGGAGGTACTCTCTGAGGGCATACAATCTCAGCTTTTCCCTCAGAACGCTCAGCTTTTCGCGTGCTACTCTGAATAACAATTGATGATTTTTATTTTGTAATTTCATACTTTTAATTATTTCCACCGTGGGGGGGCTTGCCGAAGCCATGCTCAGTGCAGCACTTATGGCCAAGAGCTGCGTAATGATACATTTAGAGGACAACACTGCCTAAGATTTGAGACACATGTTCACACATGGAACACGTGCACACACGCACACATTTATCCACTTATAGAAAAGCTATTAGGAGATAAGCAATCAAGTGAAGTGAGAGATGGAGCGAGAGAGGAAGAGAGAGAGATCGAGAGAGTGACAAAAGTAACAAATGAGATGTAATTGCTGTTGGGATGAGTTGCTTCCTCTCAGGAAGAGTGCATGTGTGAAGAGGAAGTACAGCAAATATCCTCCACGTGTCACTCCAGAGAGTCATATTAGGCTGCAGGTAGAAATATGAAGTAGTCGGAATATTAATCCTGTGTTCTGTGCCTGGATTCGTGTTGTGCGTCTGTCTGAAGTTAATAGATGAGAAGAGAAAAAAAGATGTTCAAATTAAGGAGATGGCAAATAAAGACGGATGTAAATGTCATTCAGCTGCTGTATGAGACAAACTCTCTCACACATTTGCACACACACACACACACACACTCCAGAATCCTTCTGGTGACAACTGAGAGAGAGAGAGAGAACAACACATTAATGCTTTGTTTACACGTTCACGTATTTTTAAAGGCCATACCCACATCCTGTACCTGAAAATACCAAAATCATGATCCCAAGATATATTTTATTAAACAATCTAGAATCTAGAAACAGGCAAAAACCTGGTGATTTTTTTCACAATCTATCTGTCAAAAGTAAATTGTGCTATTGTTCTGTTGCTCACTTTACAAGTGAGAAGTAAGAAAACAAAAAACTACCAACCTTTTATTTCAAGTCAAATTGATTTTTTCTTAGCACGTTAAAATACAACTTGCGTTGAAGTGCTGTATTGGCTGGGGGGTTACACAAACCCACGCAGGACTCAAAGGCTCTTCACTGATGCCCATAAACGTCCCTCACCAAAATAAGAAAAGAAAAATACATGCCGAGGGTGGCGTCTTCGCAGAAACAGACACCACAACACACCCTTAGTGGATCAAAGGTGATAATTGAGAGGGCTTGCTTTTGAATTAGTCTATACATTGCTTATTTGCATTGCATATTATACATTTAAGATGAAGAAAATATTAGTTATTGCTGCTTTAAGGAGTTACTTAACACCAGAAAGCTACGGGGGCGCACCACAACTTTACACATTTTGCAGAATTCTAATTTTGTTGTCAGACATGCAGTTAATTTGTGTTTTGGGCACAGGATCAGGAAACAAACCTATTTTATCCATATTAATTTAAGTTTAGTGAATGATTGAATTACCTCCGCCTCACAAAAGGAGGAGTTAAAAAATATGAATATCAACATTAAGTTGATAAGTTGATAAGACTTGATTCAACTGAGAACATGAATCACGGTACGTAAATCTGATGTTTGACAAGGAAAGGCCAACCTGGACTTGTAAACCATACGAAAAGTTCCATATTGAACTCAAACGCATCAGTTTATATCTGAGAGAAAAGATTGTGTGCATCCATTAAAATTAATTTGGAGAAATGTTAACTGCAATATTCAGGGCGTAATAAAATAAAATCTGGGGGAAAAAACATACTCACGACTGCTACAACCAATCTCAAAATTCAGGATGCATCAGCATGTGTGTGTACATGAGTGTGTATGTGTGGGAGATGGAAGAGCTAGATGAGAAGACAGATAGAAATTGAGACAGATGAGAGCTGAAGTGTGTCCTCTCAGTGTAATTACTCACCGTTAAACAATCTCTCTGGAAGGAGTCACCGCCACACAGATGAAGGCCTTGGTTTCATCAGTTGAGCATTTTGCCATCACACTTTCAGAGATAGGACAGGAGACAAGGAAGGAGGAGACCTTTGTTTATGCCTATGTCCAACACTGAGGTGGCCGACCTTTTGATGAAAAATAATGGAATTCTTATATCTGTCCAGTGAAAACCACACACACCACATCTCTAAATTTGATTGTGTATAGATTTTACTTTAAAGATTATTTTTTGGCTTTTCCGCCTTTAATGGACAGGACAGCTAGGTGAGAAAGGGGAGAGATGTTGTCACAGGTCAGACTCGAACCCTGGACCTCTGCAGCGAGGCATACCTGACCCACCGACCCACCCCAGTCACAAGCTTTTACTCTAAAAGGGGTTCAGGGAATTATGACATTTTATTTATGACAAATAAAAACCTTTGGATTCATAAAAATAAAAATAAAGTATTGTCACCATCAGTGCAACATATTGTTTTGAAATGTTCAATACTCTGATAGTGCTGATATAATAACCTTCAGTACCGATACCAAAAGAATGCTTACTACCTTACTAGGAATTTAAAGATATATATATTTTTGAATACAAGTATATTATTGTCAAGAAACACTAATACAACAATGTGCTAGTCTTTACTACTCAATACAAAAATATAGTATGGCATACAGTTTAATTTTTTTTTAAAGCCTCAGTAAATTCCTGAAACAGTTGGGCAATGTAGTTTTGAATCAAACCTTACCTAAACAGGACTACATTGTTCATTTGTTGGGCACAATCTTCAGCTGCTGAGTAAAATACATTTAGTGACTATTGACAGCATCTGGGTGGTGGGTGTGTGTATGTGGGATTGAGTCAAGGTACACTACAGTGTGTGTGTTTATGGTAATGAAGGAATTTGTCACCCGGTGCAACAGTGTGAGCTCACTGATGTGTTTCTCATAGTTTTGGACAAAAAGGTTCAATGGCACAGATGAGTGGGAAAAACATACCAAATGTTAAATGTTGTCTACACAAGAACTTTGCCTAAATAAAGTCTAAAATTTAGAGAATTATAATTTATTTTCCAAACTGAGAACATTACGGACCAGTTTTCTCAGTGCTAGGGACACATTTTGGATAGTAACAAAAAACTTATTAAGGTTTGACATAGTCTGTATAAATCCTCATACAAAACAGATTTCCAGTAAATGAAAAGTTGACAAATTACCGTTGCAAACGGTATTTTGTAGAATCCCTTTAACTGAGATAAACATTTTCCAGCGGTCCAATCAGCTACATATGTCCATTGATGCCAAAGTTCCAGTGAGCAAGACACTGAACCCCTCCGTGCAGCTGGCTGTACCCTGCTCAGGTGAAATGTAGATAAATGCAAACATGTCACCGAGAAAGTCAAATGTGAAAGTTGATGAATAAAGTTCTACAGGAAAAGAAACAGCCATTATTACACAAACCTTATGCATTTATTTAGACATTTAAAAAGCCAATTTTAACTGCAGAATTATCCCTCCAGTAACTTTTTTTGTGAGTGAACTCCATAATGACCCCATCTTGTAGACATTGTGTCGATAGCGGCCCGGCCTTCTCTTTGACCTGTTTTTAAAGGGCCAGGCTGGAGAGAGGGATGATGGAGGGAAGAGATGGAAGCCATCGACAGTGTCGTTAATCACACGCCGAGAGAGGTGCTGGCCTTGACTCTGACACGACACGACAGCTCAGACTTGTTTCTCGTGCTGTAGCAAAGTGCAACGGTTGCCCCCCCCCAAAAAAAAAAAAACACTGCTTCCCCGCAAAGGTCAGACTCCAAACCAACACCGCTTGTTTTCTCTCTGTTGATAATGTTGATTTCTTTCACTGAGTGTGCCTCCTGCTTTACTAGCTGCACAAGTTCATTTTGCTGGTGTTTATTTTCAACCATGCTCCTTTAGCTGCCTCCTTTTGCTTTTGTTATTGTGTCACTCCAGCCGTCCTTGCCTGCTTCCTGCACATTTAAACAAGGAGTGTTGTACAATGACATGCTATTTATACAGAAAGTGTGTTTAATTTTTCAATAAAGATAACAGCAACAAAAACTAGCACGTTGTCTGCTTTTATTTTGAAGTTGGAAACTTTTATAGAGAGAAATAGTGTTCCTGTCTCCCAACATGAGCTTACTATCTTATTTCATTTAATGCATGTTGCAGCTCAAATATGTCATGACATTGTAACTTTTACCAATAACAACATTACTGTTGATCCTCCATAAACATTCAACAATTCAAAAAACAATAATGCCTAGTAATTGTAAGTGGAAAGACCGAGCTCTTGATATTAGAACATGCAAATAGAACATGTAGAAAATAATTTCACACACTGTTTATATACTTTGTTTCTATGTTGTATGTAATCCCCAAATACAAGGTAGGTATCTACAGTTGGCTGATATTCAAACCCTCTGAACACCCACACAGGTGTTTTCAGTTATTCTGGCTGATTAGACCTTTGCTTAGGTTGAAAGTGGGCCGGAGCTTTGATGGGAATTTGTTAGGTCACAAATCTTCATTTACTATTATTAATCCTTTATTTAACCAGGAAGTCCCATTGAGATTCAGAATCTCTTTTACAAGAGAGACCTGGCCAAGGTAGCAGCCTAATCACAACACATACATAAACACCAAGTTACATTTGACCAGGATTTACCAGTAAGAATGCTAAGGGTTTAATCTGACCTGCCATAACAGGTGTAACGAAGCTAACAAGAGACTCAAAAAGTTCAATGACTCGGTCTGCACACAGCCACACACAGTCCTCGGAAGAGGTCTAATCAACCAGATTAATTTAATGGCCTTTGAAAGGTTAGGGAATGGTGCCCTCTTGTGGCCACATCTTCAAAGCGCAATCCCACATTGTTGTATTTTTCAAAAGCCTCGCCCCTGTGTAGCCTCATAACCAATCACCACTTAGTCTTTGGCTTCAAGCAGTATGTGGGCCATTCATATTTCCTCAACCCTGCCTGTCAGGCAAAACACCCACAACAAACTCCACAATTTAATTGATTATGTTTAGACTAAGTTTATAAAAGGTTAACGTCAGGGTCAGGGCTGCGATTTAATTAAAAGTGAGATACGTACGCTGTCTGGGAGAAGGTAAAACATGCCTGAAATATTGTATTCAGGAACATAATTTTCCCTTAGTGTTTCGCCTTGGGAACGGATTAAATCAGTGCCACACTCAAGACTGATAATTAGCTTAGCCTCCTAGCGTTAATTATCAAAAACCTCGGCTTTTTTGGAAGAAAGTAACTCGTTTGACTCTTCCAGAATGAAGTTACCAACTGAACGTAGCTGAAATAAGTAGCAATGTGAGTTGTTTGCGTTTGTTTTGATGTCTAGCTAAATTAGGAGGAGTAACGTTAAGTTATGGTGACGCTAACCAACTTTTGAAACTGGCACTGACTGTTTACCACCTGTGTTCTCCAACGTTACTCCGTTACAGTTCATATAAGACAAATAAGTTGTTAACTTCAGCAGTTCGACGAATGTGTAGGCATAATGTGTTTGAGGGAACCTCAGTAACCTGCAAACGGTCGGTGGCGGTTTGTTGTGTCGTGCGTGCCATGGTGACACGGGGGTGGGTCTTTTCAACCGTCTCTGGTCCCTCTCTTAAGTTTTCCGGTTGTCAGGGCGACCGACCCCCGTTTCTATGAAGTTTGCCAGTGAAATCACTGCAGTCTTTTGACCATCATGCCATCTATAATATAAGGTAAGCTTGCAATGCCTACCGTTGATACTGATGTTATCAAAGTTACTTAATCTCCGCATTACGTTTATTGTTAAATTGATGCTAGCAAGTTCTTTGCTCTGCCAGCAGCCTGACTGGTTGGACGTACTCGGTTACGATAACAGTCTTTCTTGACGTTTTTTTCATACAGCCTTAGCTACGTTACATGGGTAACGTAAGAAACGGTAGTGCTGCTTGTCTTAAAGTTTGGACCAGAAACAGCCTGTTGGCTTCAGTTTAGCTGTTGTTTACCCGCATGGCTCTCAGTGCATGGTTAGGCTAACGATATATGTTTTTATAGGGTGTGTGCAGGAACATTTTTTTGTAGACTAGGTTAGACAACCATCTTAGAAAATCACTATGGCTGCACATATTTTTGGAATACAATGTGTCCTCTAAAGGATGTTATCACCAGCAAAAGTAACTGGAGAAAACTAGGTGTTTTTTTCAAAACGTATCTATCTATCTATCATGAACGCTTTTTTTCAAATCTAGAAATATCTCATCAAAGAATAAGTTAACAAGAGCCCGAAAGACTCTATATCTCCTTGAGTAAATGGTATGTGATGACTTGCATGATGTTGGAAAAGAGGATGTTACAAATGCAAGAACAATGGAAACTTCAATTAAATTCTTTATTTAAACATTTAGGAAAATTAGTTGTGAAATCTGCCATTTGTGATCAAAGTAAAGATTTTCTGCGAGTTTCTGGAAGGCCAGTAAAATAGAAACTTGGGAAGTAATACAGCCTCTTGTAATTAATAATAAACCTAAATGCAGGTAAATGAACCTAAAAAACATGCTTGTTTTTTTTAAATTTATTAATCAATTGTCTAGTCTATAAAATATAAAATAGTTAGAAATGCCCATCTCAATTTTCTAGCGCCAAAGTCCAACTGTTCAATCAACACCCATATGATACATTTGTCAATCAGTATTATCAACATTCATTGAACATTGAAATTATTGATACATATTTTTGTCATGCAAGTGATCAATTAACCTATGTCAGCAGGATTGTAAATAATTGTACAGTTTTATTCAGTCACTGTTTTCACCAGGCCCCTCTGCACAGTGTGCTGTGTCTTCAGCGCACCCTGTGCCTCTTAATAAGATTAACTGTTACTGATTAGTCACCGGGCCATCCTAAACAGGACAAATACAACTCGCTCTAGCTCTGCCGGCCCGTGGGGCAGCTCCAGCTACCCTTGTAGTTTCAAAATTCAGCCGGTGTAATCCTGTAAAACAAAATCAGGCAGTGTCCCTATTTGCCACTGCAAGGCTTGATGATTTGACAGCTTTGGTAGGAATAGGAATGACAGAGCCTGGCAGAAATTGTCCCTCTTTTTCTATCATTGCTATTTCTCTCTCTCTCTCTCTCTCTCTCTCTCTCTCTCTCTCTCTCTCTCTCTCTCTCTCTCTCTCTCTCTGTGTCTGTCTCTTGCACCTACATCTCCACCCCACATGTCCAACTTTAGCTTGCCTGAAAGTCAGGTGATTACTGTCTGGCCTCCTGTCCTGGATATATACTGATGATCATTGTCCGTTTACCATCGGCGTATCCCCCTGTAAGGGCCTTAGAGCAGCTTAATCCCCCCCCCCCCCCCCCCCCCCCCCCCCCCCCCCCCCCCCCCCCCCCCCCCCCCCCCCCCCCCCCCACCCACCCCCTCCACCCCCTCCATCTGGCAGCTGAGGGGAATACTGGGGAATGAACATATAAGCAGACCAACAGGTGAGTTAGTTTCTTTGCTTTGTTCTTACCAAAGACAAGCTTAGGAATCAATTACATTTTTTGTGGCTTTGATTTCTCTACAAGTATGTTGCTGCCTGCTTCCCTTTTACTAAATTGGATTACTGTTGGCCAAACATACTGTAACGCATACGGAAACCGTTAGTAATCATCCGTACAGAAGAATCACAGTCACCCGCCTTTGGTACTTGACAGTTTCCGATGATGCTTGATTTTGGGAAAAGAGCCCAGTCCTTCATAGTTGGTTAAAGGTGGACCTGATTTGAAATCATTTATACACTTTTGGTTAGTTTAAATAATATTGCATCATATTTTGTAAGCTTGTCTTAAATTTTCCATCGAAGATCTTAATTTGCAAAGTAACCAGTCACTATGGATGGCTCAGATTAATGTAGTGAAATTAAAAGTACAACATTTTCCCATTATAATGTAAGGGAGCACAAGAATATAGCAGCACAAAATCAACATTGTTAAAGCTTTAGTGCGTAGTTTCTGCCGCCCCCATGAGGAATTCTAAGTAATGACAACAAAACTGTCGCTGCTTCTCCTCAGCAACTCATTTGGCAGTGGCTTAAATGTAACAGACATTTATTAATACCAGAAAGTTACACACTAAAGCTAAGTAAAGTACAAATATCCTACGATTGTACTTGAGTACTTAGGTTAATGTGCTCTTCACCACTGGCTACAGGTTTTAATCAAACAACTGCACGTTTGGAGGGCTTGAGTCCATGTCTTTAGTCCCTGGGTAATTCTTGTGTGCTAGAGGAGGAAATTAATAAATAATGTCATAATTATACTGGGAACTCTACCTCTATTCATTCAGAAGTTACTGTTTTTCTAAACCTATCTCAAGTTGTTTACACTCTGTGCTGTGTGCTCTCATTCCTTGTGGTCCACTTTAAATGCATAGTGAGTTTGCCATGTTGGCCCGCTGATTTGTGTGTGAAAGGGTTGTAAAGGGAGCATGATGTGAGTATGTCAGTTGTACACACGGAGCCTTGTTTTTTCCTAACACAATCTAAACAAGTGTCTGTGGATGCACTTAAGTGTGTTTGTATTTCTGAGCAACAAAACTCTTGTGTGTGTTTTTGTGTTGGATAAGAGACATTGTAAGAAGCGCCAGGCAGAGGCTAAAATTCGTCTTGCAGTTATCTGGGATATTGTTGAAAGAAGCATAGATGCATGGTGAGCACGTTACCCAATAAGAATCCAATAAGAGTGTTACTGTGCAAAATGTGCTTTTTAATTTCCTTGCATTAAGTTGATAGCAAGTTTCTCTGAAAGGCACTTATTTTGAAAGTTCTGTGACTTGGTAAATATACTACTGGACTTGTTTCTGCTGGCTGCTGGTAGATGATGCTTGAACTAAAGTATTTTGACATTTGGGAATGTGGTTATTTAGCATATTATAGGCTATACGGTTACACTCAGTGTTTGTCTTGTATCATTAACATACGGTTTTGGGGTGAGGCACTTGCATGTACAGTATGTTAAAGACTTGTCAGAGAATTATTGCAGCTTGTGTTCATGTTGTAAAGTTGCCATGGTGAGCGTTGCCCTCTAGGCAAATACTTTGCGCAATCAAAAGCTTTTAATGAATCCGTGTCATTTACCTGGTAGCTTGTCACAGAATTCGGTATAAAACATAATTTCACGTTGAACAATTTCCAGTTGCAAGATTAACAGATTTACAGTATTCCATAAGGATGTGACATCCTGTCTCTGTCTTCCCACCTCATGCTCCGACCAGATGCACTTAACAGCACAACCTGGGTCCACAAGTGAATACTCTGTTATGATAGCATTTAATACATTTATTGCCACTTTAGGATGTCACACAGCAGCAATTCCCTTTGTTGGAGAATAATACACAGAATATTCATGAGAGATGCAGAATGTGCAGTGGGACACATGAAATTATGACCTGATGTAATGTATGTAGTGTAGATGTTTGTTTTTGGGGCAGCTGCGTGTGAGTAAAAAGATAGATGGATGACTGCCTCTAAATTTATTGAAACTTTCTGGTATACCAGACTCAAACACTGTGTGCCACCAAACAAAAGGACATAAAAAAATTTGAGGCAGACTAATTTCATAACTCACATTAATGTCATGGTTATAAATAAATAAGTTACATAAATTACAAACCAGCTTTATCATTCTACATGACATGTTTTGACAGAAAAACGTGTCCAACCTTTTCTTGAAAGAGTGAACTGAAGGGGAACGGACAGCTTCTTCTAGAAGCTAGTTCCATGCTTTTAATGCACAGTGTGTAGAATTTTTATCTCTTTTCAGGCATGTTCTGGGGTAAAACTTTAAATGATTCCTTCTTACATCATAAATATTACTCAAAAAATGAAAGATAGGCTCAACAATTCTGTATCATATATTCCATGTACAAGTTTATACACCTCAAACATGTCTCCTCTGTATCGTCTGTATGCAAGAGTTGGTTAATCTCTCTAATCTCATATGACATATGTTTCATTTCTAGGATTAATTTAGGAGATCTTCTTTGGAACTTTTCAATCTTTTCTAAATGGACACCAGACTGAGCTATCAAATTTAAGATGGGATCTTACCAGAGATTTAGACAATGGTAAAAACAAATCCTTGCATATATTTGAAAGGTTCTATTTATTCAATTCTACCAATATGTAAATGTTTACACTTTCGGGATTGTATTTCATTAGCCTAATAGTCTAAACCTAAAATTGCTCCATTAGTAAGGCTTGTTTTAGAGCTGTCATGCAACTGTTATTTCTGACTTCAAGAAGAACTGGTGTCGAAGATTGTGATTTTAACTTTAATTAGGGAGTCACATTTGCTTTCTTTTGTCTGTTGTAGAACTGTCCCTAACAATTATTTCCATTCTCAATGAAACTGAGATTGTTTTCTTCTAATTCCTAAATCATTTGGTTTATAATTGGTCAAGAAATCTAAATAAGTCTGATTATAATTTACCAAACCCCAAGGTGATATATTGAAACGGCTTGTTTTTTCTAAAAGTCCAAAAACCAAAGATATTCAGTTTACCGTCAATTTAAAAAGCTGGAACACTAAGTATTTTATTTTTACTTTTTCAATTGATTTTTTTCTGGATAGGCAACTTCTGTTTGACATGTTAATGCTTTAAATGCATAATATATCTATCTATAAATGCATTTGAATGCAAATTAATTATAGAGTGCTTTTTTAAACACTCAAAGACACTATCAAGTTTTTAAAAGGAAGTAAGTTTTAAAAGGAAAGATGCAGTTCTGGTGATTTGATTGACGTGCTACTTGAAGGTGAGGTTGCTGTCAAAAATAGCTCTGCAAATTTGTGGGTAGGGAAACAGAGTGGAATTGTCGATGGTGAGGCAGAAGTTGTGAGCACTTTTGGTGAGGGATTTGGGGCCGATGATGATCATGGCAGATTTGACACAGTTGAGTTTGAGGAAGTTGGTTTTCATCCGTGATTTAATTTTGCTGAGGCAGTTGGTTAGAGTGGAGTGAGTTGCAGTGGTGATTGATTTGGTGGAGATGTAGAGCTGAACGTCATCGGCGTAGCAGTGGAAGCGGAGACCGCGACGGCATATGATGTTACCAAGAGGGAGCATGTAGAAGATGAACAGGAGAGGGCCAAGCGCCAAGCCCTGTGGGACGCCTTGGGAAAGAGGAGCAGGGGAGGTGCTGCAGTTGTTGATGTTGATAAACTGTTCTCTGTTGGTGAGATATGATCTGAGCAAGGAGAGGGCAGTACCAGTGATGTTGAGGGAGGAACAAGGCGGGAGAGAAGAATGATTTGGTTGATGGTGTCGAAGGCTGCAGTGAAGTCCAGGAGGATTAGGATGCTGAGGTGACCAGAAGAGAGAGACTGTGTGTGTGTGTGTGTGTGTGTGTGTGTTTGTGTGTTTCTGTGTGTGTGTGTTTGTGTGTGTCTGTGTATCCACACATGCGCAGTATAGCAGTGGGGACGGGGAGTTGCTGCATCCCTAGAATTAGAAAGTGGCTGTGTTGTGGTTAATGTTACACTTCCCTGGAGACAGGCAGGAACAACAGTGTTCTCTATGCCCTGGAGACTGACTGGCTGAAGGTTGTAGGGGAAGGCAACTTAAATTCACATTTAAGCAAAAAAACAATTCAAAAAGCTTTACATAAAACATTAAATCACTGAATATTAGAACCAAATTTCAGGTATTGGTACCGGTAAAAATGAACGGTATGGTACCCAACTTTACTCGCTCAGGTGACTATTACTACGCGCTGTAGCTCTTTCAGCTCTTTTTATGCCAGGCTCCCTCCTCCTTCTGCCCCGGCCACATCGCTACCTGGATGTGTGACGGCTAGATGTAAAAAGGGGACACGCCAAATCTCTACATGACCCGCAGCCGAGCAGCGCTGATAGTTGGATAAAGTTGTGCGGGAAAAAAACTGAAAACCAAGCAAAAGGCCCCCTCTGAACAGGCACGTACTCCATATGGGCATTGCACTAGTGTACTAAACAGCTGGTACTATTTTGTGTTTCAGGAATTTCATCCAAAGAGATCTCTTCCTTAAGACTTAAGACTGACTGAGTTCCCCTCAGCTGTACCTCTGGACTGTTACCGACCTACGTACTGACAGGACCTGCAATCAGTAATCTTCTGTAGCCATGACTTTAAAAGTGGGACAGTAACTCTGCAGTGGCAGTGAGGTCACTCTATCAACAAGAAAGGATGCAAGCCGTTACTGTGCCTGGCTGATACAGTAACTGAGGTTAAAGCGGAGACCTGAGCAAGGCCACAATTAGCTGATAGGTGAATGGAGACAAGAAAGAACACCAAAACAGGGGTTGTTTTCTGGACCCCAGCCCCGGTCCGCACCTCACCAACCAGCTCTGTAATATCCGAGGATGTGTGGAAGGATGAGGAGGAAGAACCATCAGAGAACGATGATGACTTTGTTAGCCAGATGGATGACAATGGCATCATTGGACTGTCTGAAGCACTGGAGGATGTAAAGTTGGGGCAATCTTGTAGTGATTCAGATGCAGAATGCAATCCAAACTTGTACCCTGGACCCCTCACCCCAGAGGAGTTAGACACAGGTAGGCATGAGAGGGACACACCCGAGGAGCTGAGTTACAACCTGAGTGAACATCTGTCTCACTTCGAATCACCAGGAGAGGATGCACAAATGCTGTCACCATGTGAGTCTTGATCGTGTTTCATCTCATTTTCATTACTTTTCATTTTCCTTAACCTTGACTGAGGTATTTCCCATTGTTCCAGTTCCTGGACTAACACACCCAAAGGAGCATACCACTTGGTTTTCATGTTCGAACTCACTAGCTACAAATTACTTGCATCACAGCTGACTATACTAGTTTGAATGCTATTACTACTACTTTCTGTCTAAAGATATGCAGTTTTTGTATCACAACAGACTGAAAAATCCATTTTGATAAACTGGTAAACTGGAAGTAGGGAAGGTTTGTTTCCTGAAATTAGTTGATTCTATAAAAATAGTTGCACTATTTTTGCATTATGTTTCTTTCAAATTGACAAACAGTTTTAGCTTTAATCGATCACAGTGAAAGTCTTCAATATTTTCTTTAGTATTACAATAAAAGGTAGCGCTGTGCAGATCTTTTGTTGTTTGAATATTTATATTGTGTTTTAATTGTATTTCTAGTTTGTATGTCGACACAACAGAGAAAGAGAAGAAAGCATCAATTACTCAGTGCAACATCAATATTCACATACAAAACGTGAAGAAAACAAATATATATACAGTAAATTGTTAACAGCTAATGGTTATATAGTGAGACAAAAAAGACCTGATGTTTGCAATAATAGATTACACGATTTAAAAATGTTTACAGAACCTGCCTGTTGATTTTCATATGCATAAATAAATGGATGCCAATACATGCCTTCAAGAGCTTTAGTCAAAGTACCATACATAATAATATAATATGTTCCTCTTAAAGTTGCCCTCCAGACACGGTATAAGATTATATGATTAAATATATAAGAAAATTAAAATCTGATTGGAATAATAATTTGTCTTCTATAGTTTTTCGCACAAAAAGTCCAATTACCATGTTAAATCTTAAAAAAATAAAATAAATTTACATTCATTGAAAAATCCAGAATCTATGATTATGCAAATATAGTTCATTCTCCAAGTTTAATGATAGAGGCAAGATGTTTCCTCTGTCACTGAAAAGCCCTTTTATTAGTATATGTGTGCTTGAACCTTCAACTTACCACATCACACTGTAAGTTGCCCTGCACTGTAAATTCTGGACCCCGATGAGCCTCTTCACTTGATGTTATAAATTCTACTGGTATGTACCACTTGTCAACACAGCCGTTTAGTGTCAAACTCTGCAAATAACCTCATTCTGCACAGTGAGGATCAATTAACAATAAGCATAACATATTTGTTAAGGGGAGTGTTTTTTTAACAATGTTCTGAATATACGCTTGGGCAATACAAATAAAGTCCTTTACATTTGAATCATAAATCATTAACACACCGGTATGGTTCTTAAAACTAGACGAACTAGGCTCTTTTGTTGCGGGCAACAATGAATAGACATTACATCTCTCCATGTTTTTGTTTTTCAGTTGAGGACTTGACAGGTAGCTTAAAGGTGAGGCAGAGGAAAGACGAGCAGGGGACAGAGTGCATCCCTGAGTGGGACAAATACTTGGACATGACAGAGGAGGACAGAGAGGAAGAGGGGAAGAGGATTGACAAGAAGAGAGGGAAAAATAACAACATTAGCACATCAAGAGAGCTTGGAACTACAAATGACTTGGCTGAGAGCTATATTTCCAAAGGAGATATTGAGAAGATTAGCTCGACGTTATCTTGTAATGCTCGCCTGTTAGCCATGGAACCTGCTACAGTCTCCAATCATCACCGCCAAATATCCAAGCCTGCCTCACCTGCCACAGCCCTCGCTTTTCCCCACCTTCGCCACTTTACTGCTGAGGAACTAGCTGCTGCTCCGGGGATCGACGCTGAAACCTTTCCAGAGATGAGCTTGACAGAAAGTCATCCAGAATCACACAGGAGCCACACAAGCCTTAAATCCAGTCCTTATCCTGATGTTAAGCTCAGGTCTTCTCTTCAGCCAGCAGCCGAGTTTTCTGACGAAGTCATGTCCAATCCTGACAGCGGAGTAAGTAACAAGCCTTTAAAGGCATTAGATAAGTCTCATGAACAGCCTACCCCCTTAACAAGGAAGATAAGGCAGCTCTCTCCTGAAGCAACATATTCAAGGACACGTTCCCTCAGCATAGCCAAGGCAGAATCCTTAAAATTTAGACATAAGAACCCAAATCCTGACCGAGAGCCAAGGACACCCAGAGCCAGGAATAACGCAGCTGAAGTGAATGAATCCAGGTGAGCCACATTCCCATAGCCATTTTCGGGTATTAACACGCTTTATGTTGTAGCAATTTTTATATATCCTTCATACATCATGATTGTTGTTTTTTTTTGTTTCATAAAAAGCACTCAAGATTACTTTAATTGTATTTTCAGAAAAGAGCCTCTGAGTTACCGCATACCAGACTTCTCCCAGGTGGAGCCCAGGGTCCGTTTCCCCAAAAGTGGTTACACGCCCCCCAAGAGCAAACAGCCTTTCAAGAGGGAGTCCCTGTCACCTGAGCCCCCCTTCCTTTTTAAATCCCCTGCTGACATTGTGAAAGAAGTCCTACTGAACACCACTGATGGATCTCCTGCCTCATCTGACTCTTACAAACCACCAACCGGTGCCCCCAACTCCACTGTGCCTAAGGAGTTCAGAGGCCGGCAGCAGGCCACCACACTACTCGACCAACTACAGGTACTGGTAGGGACTAAGAGTCTATCTACACTAAGCTAACTGAATTTAAACAAAATGCTGCGGAAAATCTGTGTTATTAACAGCTGAAAACTAAGTTTTTTTTAAATGGTCTAGAGGTTGGATGAAGATTAAAACACTAGCCTCACTTTTAACATCAGACAAGAGAAGCTTCCAAAGGTTTTGGTTAACACTGATATAAGCTTGTTTAAGGCTTTGTGACAGTTAAGAGAACTTTTTGTCACTCATTTTGATTGTCTGAATAGCTGAGACACTACAGATGTTTTTAAGTTGCTTGTTTGTTTGTTTATTTTGTCAGACAGATTTTGACTGAAGATTAGGATTGATAGTGATTGGGTGGACGTGCAGCATGCAGGAGTTACTGTTCACCTAGTCTGACTCATCGAATATAGACTGTTGGTATATAGGCCTCCTATTTCAGACGTCATTCACCGCCCCTCCCACTTTCTCCACTATCTATGATAGCGATTGTAATGGGTTTAAAGAAATACGAAGAAGCCAGAATGTTGTATTATTATTATTATTATTATTACTATTATCTTCTATCCCAGACTGAGAAGCATTGCAAACAGACCTGTCTCCACAGCGCTGTGTGGCAGGGCGAGACTACTGTTACTCATTTATGCCAGTGTCAGTTGTCTGATAACAGAAAGAAATGTAAATGTGAACAACCTAATTATGACCCGTGAGTCTGGCTAAATTGAAACAAGAGTAAAGGAACCAGACTTTCTGTCCCACTCCCTAAGAGAGGTTTGTTGGGATCAATCAATCAATCAAGTTTATTTGTATAGCCCTTTACAATAGCCGAAAGGTACCCAAAGTGCTTTACAACAAAGCCATAAAACAATACATAACACATACAACACATGCAGATACAATTAAAAGTGATGTAGTAGTGCAGCGCTGCAGGACATTAAAAGCCTTCCAGAAATGCATAGAAAGGAGCAGACAGAAGGAGGACACCTAAGAGACAGTATTGCCCTAGTCAGAATTAAATGCTAATTTAAAAAAGGTGGGTCTTAAGCTTCGTTTTAAAAAGGCTGAGGTCAGTAGTGGTGCGGATGTCAAAGGTTAGTTTGTTCCACAGTCTGGGAGCAGCGACGGCAAAAGAACGATCGCCCCACTGTTTAAGTCTTGACCTAGAGACCTATAACAGAAGCTGACCCGAGGAGCGCAAGGCTTTGCCACAATTGCGAAAAGTTTAAATCTCAGACAAGGGCCAATGGCGTTAAAAACAAACAGCAGGAGTTTAAAATCAATTCTAAAACGGACTGGAAGCCAGTGGAGTGACGACCGCACAGGGGTAATATGTTCACGTCTGGACGTGCTTGTTAAAAATCGGGCAGCAGCATTTTGCACAAGTTGGAGACGAGAAAATGATGACTGACTGAGGCCAACGTAAAGGGCATTGCAGTAGTCCAGTCTTGAACTAATGAAAGCATAGATTGCCTTCTCAAGATCCTGCCGACTGAGAAAGGACTTGACAAAAGACGGAGCTGAAAAAAGCTTGAGCTGACAACAGAGCTAATCTGTTTGTCAAATTTGAGCCCATTATCAAATGTTACCCCGAGATTTTGGACATGAGATTTAAAAAGGGGGGCCAGAGTGCCAGAGTTTGTGGTGAGAACATTTTACATAGATGGAGAACCAAACAAAATGCATTCAGTTTTGCTGTTGTTTAAGTGCAAAAAGTTCTGTGACAGATACTGCTTTATATCTGTGATGCAGTCCAGTAGCTTAGTAAGTGCAGTGTTTTCGTTTGGTTTCATGGGCAAATATATCTGCAAGTTGTCGGCATAAAAGTGAAAAGACAGGTTGTGCTTTTTTATAATTGATCCCAGAGTTAGCATATACATTGAAAACAGAATGGGGCCGAGAATAGATCCCTGTGGCACCCCAGAGGGCAGCGACGTCTTTGAGGAGCAATGGTCACCAATCGCGACAGAAAAACTCCTGTTTGCCAGGTATGACCTAAACCACTGGAGAGCGGTGCCACGGATGCCGACGTGCTCTAGGCGAGAGACAAGGACTGCATGGTCGACTGTATTAAAGGCTGCTGTGAGGTTGAGCAGAACCAGCAAAGCCGGATTCCCAGCGTCCACAGACAAGGCAATATCATTGTGCACCTTTAACAGTGCTGATTCGGTGCTATGTCGGGATCTAAAACCAGACTGAAATTTATCAAGAATAGAACTGATCTCCAAAAATGTCTGTAATTGAATCAAAACAACTTTTTCTAAAACCTTAGAAAGAAAAGGCAAGTGAGAGACAGGTCTAAAGTTGGAGAGCACAGAGGGGTCAAGATGCGTTTTTTTTATGAGGGGCCTAACCATAGCGTGTTTGAAGGCAGCTGGAACAGACCCTGAGCTAAGACAAGTGTTTATAAAAACAAGCAGACTTGACCCAAAGGAGCTCAGAACCTCCTTCAAAAAAGTCTGGAATAATATCTAAGGGACAGATTGTGGGTTTCATGCCACTGACCACCTTAGTAAAAGAAAACAAAGAAATGGTCTCAAAGCGCTCGAATACAGAAGTCTGTGCCGGAGGAGAAGAGACATCATCAAAAGACATATTCATATTACAGATATTCTGCTTGACAGATGCCACTTTACCAGTGAAAAAAGACACAAACTCCTCGCAAGTTGCAGTAGAGGCATCGGACAGGACAGTAGGGCATGGATTAATGACAGAGTCAATAGTATTAAATAGCAGTCTTGGATTATGAGAGCTGTTAGCTATAATGGAAGACAAATATTTGGACTTGGCTTCCTTTAGAGCTCTCTGGTAAGCAGCCAAACTGACCCTTAACCAGCCCAGGGATACATGCAGTTTATCCTTTTCCACAGGGGCGCCATCTTGCTAGTCACGTTAACTAAATTTGAGACAATCAAATCTCTAATTTTTGATGCACAGTTTAGTTATTTGAGGACGGATAAAAGAGTTTATGACAATTTCCTGTTATTTAGGTGTTTCAGTATGGACATTCAGTATGGACATAGACAATATGGATTTTTACAAAAACAACTTCAAAACACTAGTGTGGATGCATGTTGTTTCCACATGGACACTGCATTTTGAAATTAGTCAGCTTGGTTTATATGTTGTCTGAAAAACATTACAAGCTTCAGGAAATAAATGATGCTGCACATACATTTGAGGATGGATGGTTAGTTATGGATGGTTTGTCAAAATGTGCATGCTTTTGCACATTTTTCCAAAGTCTTTTTTATTTATTTATAAAAATGTCTTTCTTAAAATACTGGGCATTTTTGTCTTTGGTCAAGTAAAGGTCTTCCCCTAAACATGTGATAGCAAAGGACCCAGATTTCTGATCATTTGATAAATGATTGATTACGCCTGTTTAGTGTTACTTGATTATGAAAGAGCAAAAACATTTATGACTTCAAAATGTATCCTCGCACTTTTGTCTGGGGAACACATCAAGGTGTAAAGGCAGTTTGAATACTATTAGTCTAAACATATGCAGTTTTTGTATCACATCTGACAGAAAAATCCTGACAACTAATAAACTGGAAGTAGGGGAGGTATATTTCCTGAAATTAGTTGATTCTAAAAAAAAAAAAAACAGTTGCACATGACGTTTCTGTTAAATTGACCAACAGTTTTAGCTTTAATCGATCATCGATCGATATCATGTGTTCCCCCTAAAGTTCTCCTCCAGACATGGTATAAGATTATATAAAATTATAGATATTAATCTGATTGGAATAATATTTTATTTTCTATAGTTTTTCCCACAAGAAGTCAAATTTACCATGTTACATTTTTTTTCTTATAAAATCTACTCCTTCTCATTTATTCACACGTTCCTTAAAGCCCATATGCTCTACTCCAGTTAAAGACACTAGACTGTGATGTAATTGTTTGTGTAAATCTAATGCGATTAAACAGATTTGTCCCACAGAGTACAGGAATATAGACTATTACAGTTAGAAAATGAACATAGGCACGTGAAAAGATTGTAACTGTCATTGATTGTAACCACAAGCGCAGGCTATATTTTCACCTTTCCGTACCTTATCTAAACTTCTTTCTTCTTATCAGTATTACGAGAGTATTTGTTGATGGCCTGTAGGCTAAATATCCAACCATGCTCCCACAAACAGCGTGAACTTATCTCACGCTGAGCTGCTAATAGGGGTGCCAATTCAGAAAATGTCACAATTTCATATGTATTTTTAGGCTCAAGGTTCGTTTCGAAATAAAATTTTGATTCAAAAACAATTCTAAATTTTTTTTAAACAATTCACAGTATGTAAATGTAGTCCCTTTTCCATGTGATAGTATACAAGGCATTACAAAATTAAAACCTTTTAATAAAAAAAAACAAAAAAAACCCAAATAGAATAACTTTTTTTTTGCACACCCCTAGCTGTTAATATGGATTCAAACTTATCGGCTAAATAATGCTGTCTGAAGCTAAAGCCAGTCAGAGAGACTAAAAATAGGCTAGAGTGCAGACAAAATATTAGCTGAGCCTCTGTAAATCTCATTCAAGGTTTACCTATTTTCTTAAAATGTGCTAAGGGAAATTTCCGTAAGGAAATTGCAACTACTTCACTTCCATCCTTACTCATTCCCAGAACCAGCTGTCCCTTTTTACATTCCCCTGGTTTCTGTCCAACAACTAGACGTCATGTACTGAGCTGGGAAGGCGCACAGAAGTGAAGTTAAACTTCAAAGTTTGTTTATATTGAATATACTGAAGAGACTTGAATAACTTTCATGTACCAAAATGAATAAAGATGATTAGACTTTCTTCATTCCTCTGCCTGATTTGATAAATATTTTAGGGATTATCAACCAGAAATGTAGTGAAAGTCTTGGAAGGCGTAAGGATTGTTTTTTGTCAGGTTATCAATACAACCCTTCCCTTGTGTATTTTGGTCCATATTTTATTTTACTTTATTCTTATCCTTTACTTTTACTTTATTTGCAATCAGTCTTCTTCACCAAGGCAAATACAAAGCTTGGACTTGAGACTTATCTCTACACTACACAAGATTTTGATTAAATGTGGGAAGTAGCATAAGGTTGGCAGATCATTGACCTTGAGACAACGCAATCTACTTCTCTTTACTTATACTGTGACATAGTAATAATGTCTTTCAGGACGTAACTTTTGTTTTTTTGTTCAAAACAAATTACATTTTTTGTTCTCCCTTTGCACCACCTCCTCGCCACGGCACAAGTCCCATGCTATTTTCATACTAGTCTAAGTTTGATAATAGAGAGTCAAAGCATTTATTTTGTAATTTAGTTAATAAGAACAATGCTATATGTTCTCTGCACCCCACTAGTAGAACATCTCTGCTGGCACGTTTTGAAAGTCGACCACTTTGTTTTAGTGCTGTCCATCATGTACACGAGTCACGACATAGCCAAAAGTATGCAGACACATATATTACTCCCAAATTTGAAGTTGCGCGTTGTTTCAACGCCACAGACATCAATTTGCTGCTGTTATGGCTTTCCACTAGATTCTGGAACCTGACTGCAATGATTTGCTCCCATTCGGCCACAGCGCCATTATTGACACTATTATTACACTGACAATTGGTGATGTGACCTGGTTCACAATAGGTGTCCCAGTTCACCTCAAAGCTGTCTGTTGAGGTTGAGGTCAGGGCTCTCTTCCACACCAACTGGGGATCGTCATTTTGAACCAATAAAGTGGCTAATTGATGACAAACTGTGTGAAAGGGTATTATATGCTGCTACGTTGAGATTTTATTTCCTTGGAATAAAGAGGTCCAAAAGATTTTTTACTACTTTTTATCTATGACATACTAATGAACAGAAGTTAAATCCTGCTCCATATTCTCTGCCCTCTCATTTCTTGCCTCCACTTCTTTGCCCAACTTTGCTCTTTTCCTTTTTCTTTTTCATTGCTCACTTTTTTCTTGCCTCACATGGTGATGTTTTTTCCTCTCTCCCCTTCCTCTTACTTTCTTATTTCCTCTTGCTCTCCTTTCACTTCAGGAGGACTACAACAGACTGCTGACTAAGTTTGCTGAGGCGGAAAACACCATTGATCGTCTGCGTCTGGAAGCCAAGGTAGTTATTTTAGAAATCCTGCTATCGTTTATTACAATTTAATGGGGTGCAAGAGGTCAGGGGTTTTTAAAAAACAGTATACACGTATATATTTATTTCTGTTCTCAGTTTTAAATCACTAGAGGACCACCAAGTTATGACAAAGCTTCAAAATTATGATTTATTTTAATTTCATTTTTCAATTATCTATCAAAACATGGGCGTACAAATGTTGTGAAAAAAGTGAAAGCACTGTTATGTCCGTTTTAGCTTCCCACTAGGTGTTTTTTTTTACAATTTATGATTAAACCACGCATGTTAGTTCTGATACTTCTTTGAGAGACATCATGCAGCAGCTTTTGCTTTATGTGCAAACAAAGAGTTACTGTGTGGGGAAGTGGAGGCTTTTCTATAGTCTTCACAGCAATATCTGACAAGAAAATACACTGTCTGTAAGCACCATGCACAGTGCACACAAAAAAGTCTAATCAGTACCAGAATAAAAGCCAGGCTGGTACAGAGTGTCCAGAATACTAGGAAACACCAGAAGGCTACTTTTTAAAAACAAAAACAGTCAACTATAAGAAGGTCCTCTTGTGACCAAACTCTTCCAGCAAATGACTGTTATCCCTTTGTGTGTGTGTTTTCTGCATCTGGCCGGTACTATTTTAGTATTCATTAACATTCATTGGTTATCGGCTTGTTGTTTCTTTATTCCTTGACTTTATTTTTACAGGATAGACCTATAGAGAACCCACAGCCCAGGCACAGACATTGTCAGCACATCACAGGCAGAGCAGTATGTCAGAACGTATGATGAGAAATCTCAGAAAAGTGGGAAAAGAAAGAAATGAAGGAGGACAGACAGGATGAGTGTTGAAGTTTAGCGTAGTAGCCCATTCCTCGTAAAGAAGCAACGCTCCACAATCGGCAGCAATTAAAATCGGCTTCCTGGGCTCTCCGCCTCTCTTCCATCTCCTTCACCACAACACTGTACCACCATCTGTCTCCCCCTCCCTCTGCTAGTTCAACATCCCCCACAGGCAGGGTGGGAGGAGCGGCTTCACACTGAAATCTATTGTCAGACTATTTGTCATTTATTCAACACCTTCTGTTGTGTAAACTGAATTACTGACTGATTAGTTTAAATCGCAGGACATGGATCTTCTTAGACTTGAATCAAGGAATGACATTGTATATTAAGAATTACATAAAAACATAACCAAACAATCAACACAATGTTTTATTCTCTCTTATCAGAGATAAATTCTAGTAGAAGTAATCCTGATCTTTCAGTTTCAGCGAGCGCGTGTGTGTTAAAGGGACTGTTGAGGTCAGTTTAGGGTCATTATTATTTATTGCTTAGAGGGGAGGGACATCCATTCATTCTCATTTTCATTCAATTCTGTTTGTGTGTTTGGAGAGAAGGGAGGTGCGACCACCTAGTGTATATGTTTAACTCCTTCATCACACAGTCCATTTTTAATCAGTCAGTCAGTCTTTTCCGCTTTTAAATGACCTGTTTGATGTTGTGCCTTTACAATTGAGACAGAAAGGGAAAGCAAAATACTAGATAACACTAGATGGGCATGTTGGCTTTCTGTACGTTTAACAAAGCCAACTCAATCTGACCATCTCTAATTTTTCCAAGTAGTATGATTAGATTTCTCTTATCTAAATGTTCAGAGAGAGAAATTTGGCCCAAGTCATTTCAGGAACAATGGACCCAGAATTGACCAGAAATCCAAAAATGTTCAAGTCTTGAAATATGACAGTAGTTGAAGTCACTGATCTCACCATTCTTGTGGAAAGGAAAACGTGCCAATAAACCACCTGACATTTCATATCTCCTTCAGGTGAATCTGTACTCTGACCCACCAAAGCCCGGCTACTTGGTGCAGTCAGGACCGAACCAGAACTCTTTAAAGTTCACGACGCTGGAGTTTCCTCAGGCTCAGAGAGCAGGGAACAACTCAGCCCCTCTTCATCTTAACGGACACAGCACTCACCAGAGTACATTCATCTTAATCAGTATTTACCATTCATAGACAGTACATCATTTCATATATTATTTAAATCAATGAATCAGCTTTCCCTCTGCCATCTTAGTCACACCGCTAAGCTGCACAATCAAATATTGGCACTTAAATTTTCATCAGTGTGCATATGCAAAAAGAAAACTGTCTTTCATCTGTAATTAAGAAGCGGCTAGTGTCGCATCAATATGTTCAACTTGCATGATACGACCGCTCTTTCTTTGCACCTGTTTGTCAAATGGACAGGAAGTCCATTGGTCTGTCCTTCCACAAGAAGCCCAGACCACCAGGTGGGACAGCAACTGGCCAACATTCTGTACAATCAGGCCGACAAGTTTCTCCATCAGGTAAATGGCCTACTATCAAAGTGATGGTAAACTTTTCTTGATGATGTGGTAAAGAAATAAAGATTTTGGGTGTTCTTCATTCAGCTGCAGACTTTCGAGGATCTCTTAAAGGGCAAAAAACTCAAACCTTTTGAACAGATGACGGTAAGAACAACCACTCACAGTTTAAAAAAGTCTAAAGGCCATTGTCATAATCAAACTAATTAAGCCATACTCTACTTCAGGGCCTCTCGCAGCTTGCCCAGGGGCTCAACTCTTTAGAAAGGGGCTACCTGTTGGCAAGGGACGAGCACAAACTACTGCTGCACCGAGGGGAAGAACTCGCCCACTTTGACCCTGAACGGTGAGAGTCTGAGATAAAAACGTCATAGATTGCACTTCATATTCTGTACATATGCGCACTTGTTTGTTTTGGCTGTTTTCATTACTTTTGTGTGTGTATCAGGGAGCTGGAGGGGCTGATCTTTCAGTGTGGGCTGTGTATGGAGGATCTGAAGGAGCAGGTGGAACAGATGCAACAGGAGCAGCCCACTTGTGAGACTCCTCCCTCTCCACCTCCTTACCTCACCCCTTCATCTGTCCCCTCTGAGGGCGGAGAAACTCTGATTTACCCACAGGTACCATCAAACAGCTCTGTCTGTATTAATGCACTCTGTCCTTGAACTGTACAGACAATCTATTTGGCTTTTTTACCTCTGCACGTGGTGTAAAACTCTGTCGGCCAGCAACCTGTTTCTGCATCTGTGCCACGAAGGCTAGGGTAATTCTGAACAGAAATATAAAAGGTGATCTGTATTTGTGAATGTTGTACACACCCACAAAGTAAATTATGTAGAAAAAACAACAACTCTACTGTATGTACTGTTTTAATTCCGGAATTGAAATCTTGAAAGATAGTGATTGTTACATTTTGGATTTGTTCTCGTCCAGTGGATCTCTTATTTCCACGATTGACCTTTAGAAGCAAGGGATGCTGTTTAATGCTGAAACAGTTAGTCAATTTGTCAACAGCTTCTTCAATGAGAGGAGTTTTGGCATCATTGTAAGAACATTTTTAAGTTATCTCTAATATTTTAAAAATGTGTATATTCTATTATATGGACAAAACAATTCTATGATAATTCATAAAATAATTTAGTTGTTACCCTAAAGCTTGTAGTGATGCTGATTTTAAAATTGTCAATGTTGTCATCATCTAGATTTATTTATCAATACAAATTATTTCACTGATAATTGATAAACAATAATTGTTTAGTGCTAAAAATAGTTGTAGCACAATAGCATACAGCAGTGATTCCCACATTCCCTAATCTCAAAAGGATAATTAAAGTCAACAAAAGCAGCCCATTTGCATTCACATAATTTGACATTTGTTGGTCAATAGAGAACACACTCCTGCTATGAAATGACATATGAAATGGCATTTGCATTCATTTAGCAGATTTTATAAAATGATCCTACTTCGTCTCCTTCCAGAGCCCACCTGTGCCTTTGCCGGTCGATCCAGGAGAGGCTGCAGCGGGGGAGGTGAGCTCAGCCAGTGAAGAGGAGGAAACTCTGAATTCTCTCCACCTCAAACCTCTGAATGACAAACATAGACATGCTGAACAAGACTTTGCCATACTAATGAATCAGTGAGTGGTGATGTTTGTGTTTTCAGTTCATTTAAAACAATGTGAAGAAGAGTTACCATCCGTACCTTTGCTGTGGAATGGATTTTGTCAGTGTTAGACATTCCTTTGGTCGCTGTCAGAAAGAGATTTGAATAATAAGGAGGCTGGACTTTTATTTTATCATATATTTTTTTGTCCTTTTGTTTAGCTACCAAAGCTTTAAGGAACTCCCCAAACTTTCAGACCATCGCCAGAGGGAAGGAGCTATTCCTGCTGCCTTAAGAAGTGATCTGCAGCTTGGGGATGAGGAGAAAGAGAGACGGGGTCAAAGAAGTGGAAACTTGGAAGTCCAGAAAGGCGTTTCACAGAGGTAAGTCTTCAAAGAAGCAGACTAGATGAGCTGTAGTTTCATCAGCTGCTAGGTAATGTTTGTTCCTGTATTGCTGTATCTGTGAATGTGTACTTTCCTGTCTAATTCAAATTTTTTGTTTACAACAATTGTTTATTGTATTTATACTCAGACATGTACACCATTCTGACTACAAACTTACCACATTACAAAAAAAAGAGATAGGATAAACAACAAAAAATAATAATAATAATAAAAATGCGACCCCACCCCACCCACCCACTCAACCCTGGATTTCTATAAGATTATTGCAGGACATGGGAGACCCTGAAACCAACAGTGGTTTTACAGGTAGTAAGTTACATTCATTTCTTAACCTTGTCCGCCATTGTTTGCCACGCTAAGATAGTATTAACTCCTGTACCACGCATCCTTGCCACTGATAGCTCCATATCAATTACGTCTATGTATGTGTTAATCCATTGGGAGGTTTCCAACGTAGAGCCAACATTTTCTTGGCAGCCGTAGTGCCTGTTAAAAGCATACGTTTTTTCCAACGTGTCAACTTTAGTGAGGTGGTATAATTCAAGAGTAGCACAGCGGGAGTACCCGGTACAGTGCCATCCATTACATTAGATAAAGTGGCGCAGACCTCACCCCAAAAAATCTTCACATTCTTGCATTCCCAATACATAGGGATGTATGAGCCTGTATGAGTCCATCTGAGCAGAGGGTACAGATTGGAGACGTTAAACGATTCATGAGAAGGTTTTTCCTAGGAGTGAGGTAAGTCCTGTGGATATAGTTGAAATGGATCTGTTGATGGTTTGGGTTCTTGGAAGCAAGGCCAATGTTTCCAAACCTCTGTTTTGGCTTCTGCTGTATAAAATGGAGTGCAAAGGGTGAGTAGTAGTAGAGGAACCCCATGGTACCATGGGGTTCCCCCCTTAAGGCATCAACAAAAATATCACAATAACCTGTGTTTATGATATTTAAATACTAGCAATCAGAATTAGGTTCGGCTCTCGAAGTGAATTGGCTACGACCACTGTTTGAGTAGCAAATCAGTATCATAACATTTATTTCGATATTACACAGATATGAATCAAACATGGAAAACAACAACAAAGATAAGAAATTCCCCCCCCCCAAAAAAAGTTTGAAGTGCTTAGTTCAGGTTGGTTAGGCCTTGTTCCAAATCTCGGGCGGTGTGTGATAAGGTTGGAGAGCTCATAAATCGTATCTGTATGATGTATCCAAAAGCGTGTAGTCCACCAGGGTTGAAGGCCGCTGGTTCACACTCCAGAATCGCTGAATCACTGAATCACAGGGTCGCTGGCTCGCCGTAGAATGTCTCTCTCGTTATCTCTCAACAGTGGCAGAATATGCAAAAAAAAAACAATCTGCATACAGCGATATAAAATGTCTGATTAGTAGCTGTACATGGCTTTATCATTAACACATTCAAAATCCCTGTCGCTCAAATTTAGTTCTATATCACTCAGTTTAAACATGAACATATTGCACTGTGTACCTTGTAGCTGAATAAACATACATGGATTCACATGGCGCCGTCTGTTTTTTTTACTTAAATTGTCAAGGACATAACAGGAACAGCAACGTAACATAAAATGCACGTAGTATATAATTATAAAAGTAGCTTATCTTTCTGCTCTTTTAATCAACTTAAAAGAGCAGAAAGAGCATGCTAGCATGTAGTTAACCTTCTGTCTCACTCACCGGAGATTCTAAAACTTCATTCCGAAGGAAACAAAAGTGCGAATGGCAGTTCACAATATCTAAGGCTTCTTGCCACTTTTATTAGCTCAATATCAATACTGTAATCGATTTCTCTCATGTGTTAAGTTGTCTATTTCACTCTTTTTCCTTACTCTGTCTTCATCTGGAGATCTGCTTGGCGAGAAGAGGAAAAAAAGGAAAAAGGCGTTGATCTTTTTCAGCTGCGCCACATAGAGCGGTTCAGCGTATAAGCATGACTTAGACTTAGACTTAGGCTGAATCCCATTTCTCCATTTTACCCCCACCCCTTGGCCCTTGAAACCGAGAAGTAAGGGGTAGGGGTGAAAACATCCCCCTATGAAATGAGACACCACTTACATCAGTTACATCACCATACAGTATTGATCACAAACTTCCAAGATGCTGTCTCTGTCTGTTGATTGTGTGGCTTTGGACAACAGTGTGCATTTATATATTTTATAGTTATTTTATGTTCACTTTGGTGGTGCAGAGGCAGATCTTCTTATCTGTGTATTACGTCTGTTTACAATACATATGTGTATGCACATTTATAATGTGTACATACATATATACCCTGTCTACATGGTGTGTTGTATATCTGTTTTAGTTACCACCGCTATCTCTTTATTAATCCTTTTGGGATGACTCCCGCTAGGAAATTGAAAATTCCAGCAGCAGTTTTTGCAAGAAAAAAAAGACGGTATAAAGACCCCCCCCCAGCACACCACAGTGTAAAAGAGTACACTGGGGACCACAGACTGGTAAAAAATCCACAGCAGTTTGCTGCAGATGAGGACTGCAGTCTCCTCAGGAAGTACAGCCTGCTCTGTGTCTTCCTGTAAAGGTGGCTGCTGTGTGTCGTCCAGTCCAGTTTGTTGTCCAGCCACAGCCCAAAGTAGTTGTATGATTTAACTGCCTCCACCTCAACTCCCTCTAGCAGGACCGGTCGTGGACTTGGTCTGGACCTCCTAAAGTCAACGACCAGCTCCTTCATCTTAGAGGTGTTGAGCTGTAGGCAGTTAGTGTGACACCAGAGAGCAAAGTCCCCCAACAGACTCCGATACTCCTCCTCCCTGTCACCCCTGATACACCCAACAAGGGCTGTGTCATCTGCGTTCTTCTGTATGACACAGCTCTGAGTTGTAACAGAAGTCCAAGGTGTACAGGGTGAAGAGAAGAAGGGCCAGCACTGTGCCCTGGGGGGCTCCAGTGCCGCTTACCACAGTGTCAGACAGTCCACTCCCATCCTGATCAATTTGTCCTGGAGTATAGGGGGCTGGATGGTGTTGAAGGCACTGGAAAAGTCCAAAAAAGAGGACCCTCACTGTGCCGTTCCCCTTACCCAGATGGGAGTGGACCCGGTGTAGCAGGTAGATGATGGCGTCCTCCACACCAACATCTGGCTGGTATGCAAACTGCAGGCGGTCCTCGGCGTGCTGTACCTGCCGTCTGAGGAGGCTGAGGAGGAGCCGCTCCAACGTCTTTATCAGGTGTGAAGTGAGTGCCACCGGTCGGAAGTCATTCCGCTCGCTGGACCTGTTCTTCTTGGAAACCGGAACGATGCAGGATGTCTTCCAAAGGGTGGGCACTCTCCCTAGCTGCAGGCTAAGGTAGAAGATCCATTGGAGCGGTTCCCCCAGTTCTGCAGAGCAGGATTTTAGCAGTCTCGGACACACTTTATCCGGGCCTGCTGCTTTCCTGGGCCCGAGCCTCCTCAGCTGTTCTCTAACATGGTCTGTGGTGATGTGGGGCGGGGATTGTATGAGGAGGAGGAGGGGGGTATTGTGGTGTTGGGGGGGAGGTATATAGAGGGGG
>NC_048422.1:6140259-6163074 GCF_013103735.1 Etheostoma cragini
ATTGGCTGCTTAGAAATTAAGTGTTAACGAGCAGTTGGACAGGTGTACCTAATAAAGTGGCCGGTGAGTGTACATATCCCCTCTATGTCACTTTCGGTGTCAAAGAGCTGTGACAAAACTTTTCTGACAGAAAACCTTTCCTTGCAGGCCATTTTCGAATGATAAAGTGTAAAGAGAGAGCCCATCGAGCACCAAGAGAAATGGTCTAGAAGGCCGCGGTGCCTGCATGTGAGCTTTTCTATGTTTCCCCCTCCCCTGGGTATCATGTGATGCAACCCCCCCCTACGAGAACCATATTTTCCCTCCCTTATAGTGTGTGTGTGTAATTTCAAAAATTCAAATTTTCTATGTTTTATACAGCTAAAACAGCCTGGGGTCAAATTCAGGTTTGTGAAGATGATGATGATCCTGAAAACTGGATTGCAAAGAAAATGCTTTTGCCCAAATAAAATCCAACTGCGCATAAAATGCATGCAGGACATTGAATATATATCATCATCATCATCTTAATTTTATGTTTACCCTGTTATTATTATTATTATCATTATATTAGGAAAAGTCATTCAATATGAAACAAAAAATAATTATGCCAAGCACTTTTTTAGAGATGTTAAACGTTGAATGGGGTTAATAGGGTTAATAGTAGAGACACGGGTCCTTAGCGAGCAAGGATCTTCTAGATCTAAAGGCAATAATGCAGATTTCATTCAACTGATTTGTAGCCAGATGTACTAAATTCTCTGAAGGTGTCTAAAATGTGGGGAATAGAGGAGGCCGCCTTACCCACAAACAGTTTGCCATCCACGTACATGGCAATATGATGCTTAGTATCTTTGAATATGATAGGAGAGATGAGACTGAGGGTGCTGCCTAAACCTCTGTGCTAGGGGCTCTAGGTAGAGGGCAAACAACAATGGCGAGAAAGGGTGACCTTAATGGCAGGAATGGGAAATTGAGTGGAGGTGTTATTCCCTGTAACAATCTTAGAAGTATTGCAGTAAAGCACTTTTGCCAATTTGGAGCCAAAGCTAAACCGTTCCAGAACCATTCACAAGTGGTGCCGTTGTAGCCGAAAGCTTTCTCCGCGCCTAGAGATAAGACAGGGAGAGAGGATGTCGCTGGCAGCATGAATTACATCTAGCAGATGGCGCATGTTGTCTGACGCTAAGCATGTTTTTAATAAAGCCCGCCTGTCCAATCACGGTGAACTAGCCTGGTCATATAAGACTCGGATGGCTAATCATTTAAAGGTATTTTTGAGGGGAAGCTAGTTTCAGTGGCTCCACTGGACTAAATTCTCTGTACTTGTCCATTGTCCTTTACGCAGTGCCTCCAGCCAGTCCACCACACTCCCCGTTCATCCTCACAGTGGTAGAAGGACATTGAAGTTGGGAAAGTCCCACAGCAGCAGTCTGAGCAGTCTGGGAGAGATTACTTCATTGGAAAAGAGAAACTCCAGCAGAGTGCTTTCTCAGGTTTGTAAACTGACAGGGTGAAATAACTTATCCTTATTTTTTCCTAAAACAAAATACGATTATACAAAGAAAACCTTTTAATTAGCGCTGTCAGTTAAACGCATTATTAACGACGTTAACTCAAATGAGAACGTTCTTTTGGTCCTAGCAAACTTTGTAGTTTTTTACACATGCTGTTGCAACAACAAGTAACGTTAGAAAAACTACAACACCCCACCCAATCTGGCTAGACCGGAAACTAAACAGGCACGCCGCACACACTTGTTTGGGCTCGCGAGCCAGGCCGAAGAGTAGTAACGTTACGTTTTGAGTGGATGGCGAGCGCGAGACGTCGAAACGGACGGCAATAAGATTCTGAATGATTTTTTTGTTTTGTTTTTAAAGTTGCCAAATGGTTCCATTGACAAGACCAAAGCGATCTGTGCGTTTTTTGTCGTTGTGAACTAAGCTTTCATCGCAGCACTTCCAGTCTGAAATACAGTCAAAGTAATTTTTTCACGCTTTTATTGATGGACAGTGTTACACTGTGTGAGAGATTATTTGCTCCAAGTGAGAATGTTATGTGTGGAATTAAACACTACAGTAGGCTATGTGCCAACGTTGTTTTCAATAAAAATAACATTTGCACAAAGCAAGCGGATCCACTTTTCCATGTTGATAAGAGCATTAAAATGAGAAAAACATAACGGGACAAAAGGAGATCAAGGGACATTTAGAATAGATAAAAATGCGATTAACTGCGAGTTAACTACGACATTATTGCGATCGGTCGCAATAATATTTAAAACGTTTGACAGCACTCTGTTTAATTTGACAGTGTTACATCTACATGTAGACTGTTATTTCCTTTTACGGCGTATCAATAAATGTTGCGTAATCTTTGTTCTGCGTTTCGTCAACCAGGATGGGATCGTCTCTCCGGAGACGGACAGCGGGTTTGTCTGTTCGGAGAGCAGCCGTCTGACTCCAGCAGCAGCTCATCTCCACCAGAGGGCTTCCGAGAGGTGGGGAAGTCCAACACTGCTTCTGTGCCTCCAAACAAATTTGCTGCACCATAAATTTTACCTCCTGTGCCATCCCCCACCCCTGTTACATACACACACACACACACAGAGCATACTGATGTCTGACCTTGCTGCATTAAAGCCCCCGATTCTCCTATTTTATACTTACTGTTACTGTTTTTTTTAGGCAGACCATTATATTGTTTGTGTTTTCTGTCTTTGCACGTTTGAATGTTCTTTCACGCCGCAGCAGCGTTGCAGTGTCTCAGGGGGGGAAGCCTCAGATAGGCCAAGTCTCCGCCCCGTCTCCTGCTTCCGCACCATTAAGCAGTCGCGCGGCTACGGAGCCAAGAAAGGCCCCCCAGCTCAGTCCAGACAAGCAGAGGAGAAGCAGACAGGGGCAGAGGAGACGCACTTTCTCCTGCTCTCCACAGCACCGCGTCAGTCAGACCAATGAGTTTGGGTTGGAGAGCGACAGCTGTGAGTCTCCAAGTTCCTGTTGTTCTCTTACTATGTTCTCTTACTCATATTCACAAGTGTTTTATTTCAATATATATTTAACTTGCCGTCTCCATCTATCTCCGTAGCTCACACTGTGTCTGCAGACAGACAGAACGACCAGTACACAGAATCTGTCAATTCCCTCTACGACTCCAGCCAAAGCTCCTCCCCCGTTGCACGGAATCACCGTGGCGATTCTCTCAAAGCACTGAGATCTAGTCAGGTGGCCAATCGCAAGTGAGTATATGTAGCAGCAGCTAGTACGGCGCTGACTGGGCAAACAAGTCTCCCGACAGAGAAATTACTTTTTGTCAAATGAAATTAGTATTTTCCTAAATTAATCTCCATTTGTCAACTCCCGCAAGTTTACCTTGTTACATCCATCCACACATTTCATGAAATTCTGAAACCTCCTTAATGTTTCAATCATCATATTCCTGTATGTATTTTATTACAGAATTGGCAGCTATTGAAAGTGGTTGCATATTGAGAGGTACTCTGCAATGTTTCCTGTTGGTGTGTTTTTTACGAGTCTTTTTTTTTTTTTTTTTGACAGAGTGTTTGCACGTTTGGACTGAAAACTGCATGAATACATACTGGGGATTTGGTCATTTGAATAATTGAACAGCGCAGCACTCTAGTGATCACATTTACTGGACTTTATTACAGTTTGACCTTGGATACGTGTGGAGTCTTAAAAAAAAACATGTACTACATGCAGACACGACACCCAACTGGATCGTTTAACCCAATTTTATTGTTTTTAGTGACGCAATCCAGACGCTGCAGGGCGAGGTGAAGGCACTGAGGGAGAGACTAGAAAGCTGTCTGAGAAATAAGAAGCCTCTGAGCTCTGCAAGAGCTGCGCCAATGGCTCACGAGTACTACGCTCCCCACAGCACCTCCACACCTCGCATCAGGTTAGTTTTTATCTTGCAGGTGTATACCCCTGCAACAGCGCCCAGGCCACTGCAGTTTGTCTGCAAAGTCAAAAAAGAACAAAGTTAGAAGAGTAAATTAAATCAGCAATAGCTTAAAAGCACAATAGGGAATAAAAAGACAGATCAGGAGGTGACTTTACAGAAGGGAACTGGGTCTTTAAACTTGATTTGAAGTTTTCGGTCGCAGAACATGCCTTAATATTGGATGGAAGGCTGTTTCAAAGCCTGGGAGCAGACACGGAGAAAGCACAATCCCCTTTAGTTTTGCAGCGCGAGTGAGGTGTGAGGATGAGCTGTGTGAGGATGACCTGAGTGATCTGGGAGCAGGTCCTTTCATGCCTTTAAAAACTAAAAATGTACTACTTGTTGCTTTTACATAATTTGGTCTTCTCCCATTGCTTAGGTTTGGGGAGCAATGGAGCGATCTCAGACAGACAGTCAATGAGGTTGAAGCGTCTACAATGAGACAAACAATCAGGAGACCGCTTCCTGCACACAGACGAAAATCTCGACCCGATATCTGTAAGTTGATCTTAATTTACATTAAACTCCTAAACTCTAAATCTTGCTTGCAAGATCTTGTAGAATCCAAATGTATACACCTGCTAGAATGCGTACACGAACCCTAAATGTCAATGCATTAAATACGGTCATACTCGGGATTGGGTTCAAAGAGAATAACACATAGGAACTATTAAAAGATCACATAAATAGCTCTATTTCAGGAAGAAAAAAAAACATTCTCGACTACTGCAGTGATTTTGTTGATTTTGTAGGGGAGTGCATCCACACAGAAGATACAAATCTTTTCTAATGTGAACCATTCTTTATTAAACTTTAATGCTTTACAAACACCAAACTACTCGTCTGAAGTGATTTTGGAAAGGGAAATTGGGTAGAAATACTCCGGTCAACTAGCACGACGCCATCGTAGTCATATAATACTATCAATCCAGACTAAAGTGTATAACAATGACTGCATGTTGCTTCCTCTTAATTTCAGGTTGTGGTGGACTAGCGGGGCCAGCTCGTTTGTTTGATGTTTTGATCAGACCTGCACGTCACGCGCACCAACCTCTGTGTATCCGAGAACACTTAACTTAGTGTAAATGACGTTAGATCAGACACAGACTTCTGTTGTAGATTAGTTTAGCGTTTCCACCGTCGCGGCTACAAACCGTAACGTTAGTTGGGACGGACGGGCCCCTTGTTTCTTTAGGCTAACTTTATATTAGCTTCAGCCTAGATGGTAGCAGCGTTCTGCGGGGGGAAAGCCAACGGGAGACGTTGTGATTACGTTGCATTAATCAGAAGATTTAGTTTGTATTTGCGGCAAACATAAAACACAACTACACATCGAAAACTACGCGCGTCACCGTGTTGGCGGCAGCTGCCGCGCACCTTACTTTTCTACACACGGAGAGCCTCGCTTCCCATAACAATAAACCCCGTTGGACTTGCGTCAGATACACACGTCGCCCCACGGCTACCTGTCTTAAAGGGTAAGGGTCGGCCGGTAATAATCACGTAAAAAATGAGAACTGTGAAAGTTTACTTTTCTTTCAAGCAGCAGAAAAGGATTAGCGTCAACATTGTGATGTCCTGCTACGCAACTATCACGCGCGAAAAGTCGATGCTAAAATACAATATCGTTCGGCCCTGATAATAACCCGGCTAAATGTCTGCGTACGACGACGAAGATGCATAGAGAAAACATGTATCCGCTGGCATCCAACTGCTGACTCGTCAATAGATTGTTTAGACAGACACTTAAGCAAGCACATTCATCTTAAGAAAAGATACGATTTAATGGATGTCATATTTTTGATTTCAGCGAACGGTTCAGAGCTCTCTACACCTCAGAATCTGGTGTCCAAATGTACTCAAACATCTGCTGCAGCACCAGAAAGCATCTGTTCACACACAAATGCTGTCGGAGAAAGAAAAAAACCCAGTAAGAACACACATCCCTTTACTGCAGATGCTGTCATATATAATATTACTCCAAGCAAAAATAAATCCAGTTGACTTTTCAAGCAATGTCAGACATTTTAGGTGATCCGGTCCAATCCAGATGGCCCTCTGCTGACTAACCAGCATGTTGTTGTTGTTGTTGTTGTTGTTGTTGAAGAGCCTGTATTCAGTTTCTCTCATTAACAGGATATCCCAGTGCCTTGTCAGCGCAGTTCGGAACAGAGATAGGTGCAATTGAGCAGTCAATCAATTTCTTTTGCAACAGCACGTCACTATATTGAGACACTGCAGTGCTAGTAAACAAACCTTAACCTGACAACGAACTGCATGAACAGAGCTTTTGTCATTGCTTGTACAAGGATTTGATAGCTTACTTCAGTGTCTCCTGCACTCACCGGCTTCCAAATAGTCGTTCAAAATTATATTTCCAAAGACAGAACAAACAGAAATGTGACTGCTTGTGAATTCATAGCTACACCTGTTTGCGTCAACGCAGACGTTTAATAATAAACGGTGTTAAAATAATGTTTATGTATTTCCAATGCAAATCTGCCAGAACAGATTGCGTCTACCCTGCCGGTGATTGTATTTGTGTGTGTGTGTGTTGCAGGGCAGCACACCGGTGTGTCTGAAACAGCAGATGAATTTGACAGCGGAGGGCGTCCGGCTCCTCTTTGTCCTCAGTGTTTGTCACGCCACCGAGGGCGATCTGAAAGTAAGGAAACTCCTTCATCGTGAGTGGGAATTCTATATTTTGTCTGAGTGCGTGTGTCCGATACCGCGCTCTAAGTCTGGCTGTCTTTCTCTCTACATGTTTGTTGACTTTTTTTTGCATTCAGGCAAAGAGGATAAAATCTATAATTGTCCCGCTTGCTTGTTTTTGTTTTTTTCAGCGCCAGTTGGTGGTAGCGACAAAGAGCCAACCCACTCCTCTTGCTATCGGGACTGTTCTCTCTTTGGACGCCAGGAACCCTACGGAAGCAAAACGCCAGGTTAGCCGCCGTGCTGCTCAGACTCGCTGTTGTAGGGGGGTGTAAACTGTTATCTCTCGATCCTCCGCTCTTTCGCAGTGTATGCGATTGATGACGTGAACGCGGCTTGTCAAAATCTGTTTTTCTGTATCAGCAGCACAAAGTTCTGTACAGTTGCCACACTCGGGAAAAACATCAGTTCAGTTTACGTTAAATAAAAGGAGCTTAATTATGACAAGTGCTCTGTGATTTACAGACTGTCGCAGAGTCTCGGACTCCCCCCCGCACACGAGGGGCCAACCGGTCGAGTTCCCGGACAGAGCTGCGAGAAGCAGATACTTTGCAGCTGAAGCTCCTCCTACACTGCTGCAATGCATGCCAGTGTGCCCGCCACCACTTCTGTAAGTAACCTATCCTGTCGCCACACACACACAGTTGAAAAGCTTAATATATGCAGAAGCCAATTCCCTGTTACAGTACATAATACATTCTGGGAAAGAGACGAAACAAAGTATACGATACAATCGGGGTTCAAAGTTCTCTGTTACCAAGAACCGCCTTTTGAGCACATAATTCATCTCTCATGCAATTGAAAAAAACAAATAGAAAAACAAAAAATGTTAACTTATAAAATACGTGAATAAAATTCACAGCGCATTGACAAAATGAATGAAAGGCAACATAAAAAAGAAACGTCCTGAGCCTTGTTTTGCAAGAACAGAGTTGCGGCGGACCTGCAGTGTTCTGTGAGTTTGTTCCAGATACGAGGAGAATAAAAACTGATCGCTGCTCAAATGTGAACCTTTCTTTGTTCAATTTGAATGCTTTGCAAACACCAAAGCAAGTGACTAACGTTACTCTTCTGAAGTGGTACTATCAATCCAGGCTAACGTGAATGACATTGACTGCACGTCGCTTCCCCTAAATGTGGTCGACTAGCGGGGCCAGCTTGTTAGTTTGATAAATTCACGCGTACCAGCAACAAAATCTGTGTATCCAAGAACAGTTAAATCAGTGTAAATGACGTTAGATCAGACGCAGACTTCTGTAGTAGATTAGTGTTACGTTTCCAGCGTCGCGGCTCAGACGGACCCCTTGTTTCTTTCGGCTAACTAGAAGAGGCCCCGGGACAGAGCCTCTGGGAACTCCGCACGTCATATTTGTACGCTCAGCTGTAAAATGACCTATGGACACAAAGCAGTCCCTGTTCTTTAAGCGGGATTCAAACCAGTTTAGTACCGAGCCAGAAAGGCCAACCCGGTTTTCTAATTGGTCTAGCAATGCGTTGCGGTGGACGGCATCAAAAAAATAGAAGGGAAAAAAAGAGAAAAGTAGGCTAGCTACATTACAAACAAACAAATCAATATACGCTGATGAAATCTCGCAATGTAGACCGATATGAAACCTTCCATTTTTAAGTACAATTATTGAGAAAGCGGCTTTAGGGTCCCAATTGGTGTCTGCTGGCTTGCAGAGCTCTAGGGTGCTAGTTTGGACCCTCTCTGTGTCTGGATAGCAAACTAGATTGGCCGGGCTGTTCTTGTCATAGCCAATGAAAACACCTTGCTCACATCTAGAATCCACTTTTGTGTCATTTGGATACGTTTAGTACCTTGCCTGCGAAAAGCTCGCGTGGCGTATTCTTTACGCGTCTTCCGTAGCGCCTGTTCCTCGCGTAAGCTGAGGTCCGCATAGCGTAGTTCCAAAGCTTATCTGGTAACCCGGTCTGACATCTGATCCGATTTTTTGTTAACAGCGTCTGGAAGTCTCGACTTGTAAACTCTGTGCCGTTATCTGAACTGATACGCTCGAATACACCATTAGGCGCCACGTCCGCTAAGAATCTTTCCGTCGCCTGCACTGCACCACTCTCAGACTTTAGAAAGTACACGAGCATAGCGCCAGAACAGTCGCCCGTCAATGACCGCGTACATCAGCGTCCCTCCGCGCCGGTACTGGTAACAACAACAACCAGTTCACTGCATACAGGCAGGCACACGTTTTACGACAGTATCAAGACAATCGTTTTCGGCCATTATAGCCGTTCCCCTCGATATCGTGTAACCTAAAGAAATCAGAATGAGATATGGCAATACCTCATAATAGCAGTGTTGGAAATGATACAAACACTGATCCACTACTATTGCCACTGCTACAGTCGGTACTAGCACTGAAAATCTGAGCAACTCTATGACAATAATGCCTTACTCCAGATGTAGTGTAGGGAAGAAGTGACCAGTATTACTGTGTACCCCTATGGTTGGTTACGCCTTCCCTAAAAATTATAGAATTATATTGTTATTAGGCCGTGGGTTAATAGGAAAGACAAGTCTTTTCAGAAAACATTAAAGTTTGGTCAAACAACAATGAACAGGTTGCAATTTAACACATGTTGTATTTATTTGAGAACAAAGCGCATCATTTTCAAAGAAATCCACATGGAAGTTTTTAAGGCAAGGAAAGCAGGTTGGAGCAAAATCAATATTTTACAGATTGCGATTAGCCAAGAACTCCATAAAACATTTTCACAGTATACTCAACGGTAGGGCTGCATTAAAGCACCGGTGCGTCCTAGAGGAAAAATGTTACTCGCGCCCTTTAGAGCCTGTGAACTAAGAAAAGCTAAGTAGCACCGCCACCAACTAGTACTGCTAACTACTGTTGTCTGAAAAACACCACGGACGGGACAAAATGTTGTGTTTACTGGTAAACTGGTAAACTGCGATCTGTTGAATTTTCCTCCCGTTTCTCTGTCCTCTGTGACTGTCTACATCTAGAAACTAAGCTGCGCGGCTCAGGGAATAACTGACTGTCTGGCACATGAGCAGACAGTGGTTTACGGAGCGGTAGATGCGCTATGCAAAAAACCCTAGGCGTTCTATGAAATGACGCATTTAAAAAAAAAATTGATGGTGGGAAGTGAAAATCGTGATTAAAATTCAAATAATCGTGCGGCCCTACTCAACGGTTCACGTCGCGTCGGACTCCGGCGGCATGTTAAAACAAAATACGATGGAGAGATGATAAAAATGCGCCGCTACATGTAACATGAACGTCGACTAAAATCATTGTGGTTTTCGTGAGAAAAAGTAAAATAACTCAAAATAAACAAGCCAGACGGAGCGGCGTCAATCTCGCCAGAGTTCCCGTTGCTAGGTTATCCTAATAATTATCCTAATATTGCGATATAAGTACCCAAAGTCTTCCCCCGGGCTCCGCCCAGACGAAACGTTGAAAGTCCCACGAACAAACACATAAGTCACGAGGTGGCTTCAGACAGGTTGCATTCATCCTCTTAGCGGCTGCAAGTCCAGCAAATGCGGCACGTTTTTTACCTTTACAAAGTCGGAAAGGCCGACGAGTCATTCGTAATCAAAATGTCGACTGTCGATTATTTTCACGTGATACATTTCCACGGGGTTGAGATGTGTCCCGTGCACGAAATTGGAGCGAATCCGCCGACGATTCGGCGTGCGAGACGCTCGTGCAACGTCGGACCGTACGTTGTGCCGGTCGAGAGCGAGGCCCCGGCAATCGCGTGCCCGGATCCTCTCGATAGGAAGGCCGGAGCGGCCGGATGTCGCCGAGGGCCGATAAAGCCCGGAAAACGTACCGCAATTTTTTAGGCTGCCCTGTAAATAACTTCCCAATAGGATGGACGGGCAAAGGCCTCTGCCGGGGGACACCGTGCGCCTCGAGTGCCGGCCTTAACTGCGGGTAAAAGAAAAAAGAGCGACGCTCAAGTCGGAAAAAGGCGACGAGCCGACCTCGCCGAAAATGTCTTTTAGACGATCGGATGATTGCGCCGTTTGTTCCGAATGTTGGCCAAGAGAAAGTCACGGAGTGAGCGCTCTCTATGTAAGACAGTGTCGGCTCCCCTTTTTTTTCTGGGTGTGCCACGCCCTCTGTGTAGCCAGTGGTGTAGACACTCCATGCTTGTATATGTGAAAGTGACTGAAGTGAGGTGTGTTAAGTGACCAGTTACATGATCAAGCATGCACTTACAATCGCACAGAACATAAATCCATCTCAAATTTTAACTTGCTTTGAAGAATCAAAGGGGGGGGGGAAGAAAAAATAGCAACAAGCTGGAAAAGTTTTTCTCAAACTAATTTTACATTAATTACAGTGCATCTAAAATGAGGGACATTTCAAGAAGATTGGGCAACATGGCAAGGGTATAATTAGTGAGCACAAGAAATCTAATGACATGAGATGTTTTTCTTAAGCCATCTAAACGTATCTGATGTTATTTAAATGACCACAGCTTTTTAAAAAGAAAGAAAACTTCCTTCCTCTGTCTTAGCGCTTTCGTTCGCAAGCGGACCGAATTTGGTGTCGTTATCCCTTCGGGGCCGATTATTTGAAAAATAACGTCAGCCGCTTGAGTTTTCAAAATGGCCGCCATTTTCTGCATTTTGAATCTTACATTTTGGACTACAAGGATGAGAGTCTTTTTGTGGCACGTAGAGTAAATAATGTGAAGATACATGCACGAAACGTGGCATAATTCCAAGAAAAAATGTATTGTTATTAAAGCATGTCAAAGTAACGGGGGGTTTTGTGGTATTTACTTTTCTGGAGGCACGTCAAATTATTGGATCTGCGTTCATTTTATTTAAGTGGGTGATTACATGTACGTTTGTTAAGGTCGACGTTGCTTGTCCACGGCACTCGCGGCTACGCGGTACTGTACGGACGAGACCAAAGCGTTGCCGTTTACATCTTCTGCGGCATTCCGCTTTGCGTCCGCACGTGGTCAGCTGCCGACAGCTCTCTGCAATTGGCGATAGCTCTGTCCAAAAATCTGCCTTAGATCGCCTTTCTTGGTCCGTCCCCGCTCGGAAAGAATCGGTACTTCCGGCTTGCAACAAAGTCTGGTGGCTGTCCAGAGGCGAGGTGCTAAAACGCTTTACGGCAAAAGTGAAAACCTTCCTGGGCAGCAAAGGGCTCGCATTTCCTCAGCTGTAACAGCCATAAGGACTGGAAAAGCTACACGTTTTGGTAGCTTAGACAGCGCACCTGAACACGCTGAACAAAGCTCTTCAGGGTAAAGGACGCACGGCCCTGCACGTGTTGGAGGAGGTTTTGGCATTCGAGCGCAAGTTGACAGTGCTTGCCAGAGATTTAAAGAAAGGTACGCTGTCACACTTGCCCAGTTTGAGAGAGTTCAGAGAAGCTCACGTGATGAATTTGGAGTATTTAAATTCTGAAGTCATTGCGATTCAGTGAGTTCAGAGAGGAAAAACCCACATTATCCTTCCCTGTTGAACATGACAGCATTTCCAGGGGTGAGCCCACCTGATCTTGAGATGGAACTAGCCGACAAAGAAATGTGGGTGTCCAAGTTCAAGCGCTTGACAGCGGACCTTGAAGATGTTTCACGCCAGAAGGCTGTTCTTGCTCAGAATCACAAATGGCGTGATATTGAAAACCTCCCCAAACCAGACAAACTTGTGTTTGAAACTTGGAATGCTATCCCCGACGTTTATGTTGACGTGAAAAAGTATGCACTTGGAGTCCTGTGGATCCTTGGATCCACTTATGCATGTGAGCGGGTGTTCTCCAACATGAACTTTATTAAAAACATACACCGCGCACGCCTCACAGATGACGGCTTACAATCCTGTGTGAAAATGAAGGTGACCGCGTACAGCCCCGACGTGTGGACGCTGTGCGCTGGCTGAGGTTCTGGAGCAGAAATCACATTGACCAAGTATGATCGGTATTTCAATTGCCTATTATTTTGCATAAATTCATATTTTTTTCATTGTTCAGTGAAATAAACATTTTATCAACTCTCTGCTTGATTTGTGCGCGACAATTGTTCCACTCTGAAACTCCTGGGCTTGCTGAGGGTATGTATGTTTTAGGGTCAGCCAGCGACTGACAATACAGTGTGAAGTTGGCTTCCCCGAATGATCGGATTGGCGGGAGGATCAAAAGTTTCATTGAAAACACCAAATGCCACAACTGAAATTGGGGACTTTGTATTAACAATTTTCACACCGAGCCTCGAATTCGAGCACGTCCTCGTTATTTTCAACTGACGTCGAAAGCTGCTCGCGGAAGCTTGCACGAACGGCGTGCCATCATCTGGTGCGTTTGTTGCGTTTTAGCGATGCTTGAGGCCGTTCAAAATGATTTTGCTGTTCCAGAGGACGCCATCCCTGCCTACAACGGAGCGCCCGTCCATCCGGTTCGGGAATGCTACCGTGTCCTTGATCTTGTCCGTCACGCGTTTGACTGTACCAACTGAGTGGGGCTGATCCCGAAGCGGAGGTAACGATGATGTGACGCCGATCTCAAATCCAGGGCTTCTCTTCTTGGAAGCGCTTCTTCCGTCACTGCGATCTTCTCCGGCCGCTCGTACTCCAGTGCAATCCGTGATCTCAGCAAACTAGTACCTGGATCTGTCACGCTGTCTTGTGGAGGAAGAAGGCAGGATGAATATTTGTAAAGGTTTCAGGGACTTCTGCAACTCTACTACTTTCTCGTATCCAAACCTCAGTTGCTCACGCTTTTCGCCTCGGTCGTCATTGGTTGGATGTCGAAAAACAGAGACGCCGGTTCCGTGAAAAGATGTGGTCGCCGTTGACGCGGTAGGATTACGTTTTCCGCGGCTGTTATGCAACTACGCTTTTCTTGGAACAGATGGACAGACTGCACCGTCTTACGTATTTGATCACCGCCGCCTCTCCCGGGCCGTGCAGGGAGAGGCGGCGGTGAGCTTCGTGAAGCCATTCGACCGGTGCCCTTTTCCTAGTCTTTGCATAGACAGATATCCCCGTGTAAACAGGAAATGGAGTCTTGTGAGCTTTCGAGTGCCTGTTTGTTGCATTGCGGTTGTACCGCGGCAGTTGGGCAATTGCAATGTCTGCCTTTGATGCACCAAATGTTGGCTGAGATTTGATATTGGCTCCACGTTCAACCGGGCCCGCAATCTGAACAAGAGTGGATGGAACGGCCTTGTCAATACACCCCTCGTGGAATATCCCGTCAAACGTAGAGTTGTGTTAAGCGTCTGCATTCGCGAGGTCTCAACTGCTCGACCGAGGATAACGGCATCGCTGTATTTACAAGCTTGTGATAAAGCCGACCCAACATCATTTTGGAAAGCGAGGAGTACGTCTCTTCCCTGCTTGTGAGCTTCTAACTCTAGGATTTCTGCCAGGTCTATCTTTAAGTGTGGTGGCGTTTACATCGTGTTTCTCCATAACCAGCTGTTCTAGCCGTCGCTGGTGTAGATGAACCAGATCTGCAAGGCGGAAGACTAAAGGACCCTCAGAGCTAGATTTGGTCTCCAAAGCCTGTGGGTATTTAAGCTGTTCGTGGGTCCGGTTACGGTCCTGTTTCTTGATTGTAGTGAGCTAGGTTCTCTTTCTGTTGTTTAGGTCAGCCAAACATGCAACGTGGTACTTTGGCTCCTGTGCAATGGCGTCTCCGCCGCTCAGTTTTGACAAAAGTTCAACAAGACTTCTGATCTTCGCGACTAGCTCGGCGCGTGTTACCGTGACCTTCCACTTGGTTATTACTCCGCCCGATCAAGTTTGGTGTCGTTGAATAGAAGGCGGCGGTTCTGACGTTACTTGGCCACCACCCTCGTCCAGTCTCGCGGGATCTAGAATAAAGGGCAGATCGCTTGTGGCAAGAAAGAGGGGGACATTGTTTGCAATCGTGGTTTAACCATCCCGTTCTGCCGAATAGCGGGTGGGGCTTTGAGATCTTCATCTGTATTCTTTTGGCACAAACAACATTTACTCCAGTCCGTGTGCCATTTAGATGGCACTGGTGGTGAATTTGCCATATTGCTTTGCAGTCAATATAACTGCAACGTAAAACAAAAAACAAATTATTTAAAGTGATTCTGTACACATTATAGACAGCATAAACATGAGGCTAGCACCTCAATGAGCTATGCTAGGCCAGAGTTCCCAGTTAGCTAAAATGCCAGTTGTATGGGCATATTCAAAAGATTGCCTTACATTGGTGCGGGGTGGAATATTCCTCTAAATTGAATTACAATATTTTACATTTAGATGGTAGGTTTAAAACACTTTAACTGGAATGTAAAAACTCAGACAAAATGTTTCACGGCCGATAAATTATCCTTCTTTCGGAGGATTGATGGCTGTCCTCCAAAGTGAACAGAACTGCATCCGTGGCAACGGTGTGTTATCCAATACACTTTATTTATATAGCACAATTTTAACAAACAAGGTTTCCAAAGTCCTGCACAAAACGATAAGACAGAATAAATAAATATAAAAAAATAATGTGTGGGTGTGTGTATATATATATATATATATATATATATATATATATATAGTACAATAAACTAAATACAATAAAATACACTGCCGGCATATGGTAAAGGTATACACATAAGATCATCACTGTACCTGGTGTTAAAAGCCAAAGTAAAGAGGTGGGTTTTAAGAGTTTTAAAATGAAACAGAGAGGAGGCCCGTCTAATTCGCAGATGCAGCCCATTCCAAAGTTTTGGCGCTGCAAATGCAGGGACCCCCCTGAGCTTAAGCCTAGCTTTAGGCACCGTCGGGAGCAGCTGGTCAGCTGACCTGAGAGTTCGGCTGGGGGTGTAGGAGTGCAGCGGCTCAGAGAGGTAAGGTGGGGCAAGGCCATTCGAGGATTTAAAAGCAAATAAAAGAATTTTAAAATGAATCCTAAAATGGACGGGCAGCCAGTGGAGCAAAGATAAAATAGGTGAAATGCGCTCATACTTGCTTGTGCCTGTTGCAGGCGTGCAGCAGCATTTTGTACCGGTTGAAGACGAGCAATGGAGGACCGGCTAGCCCCCATTTAAAGTGCATTACAGTAATCCGGCCGAGTGGTCAAGAAGGCGTGGATAGCTATCTCAAAGGACTGGTTTGATTTTTGCTAGCTGCCTTAATTAGAAAAAGCTAGACTTCACCACAGCTTTAATCTGGCTGTCAAATTTTAGGTCAGAGTCCACTTTTACACCCCCAATGTTTTACAAGTAGCTTGCGATACTGCGCCAGAGAACCCAGATCTACTAGGGAGGAGGTCACAGAAGTGCCACCAGAGACCATGACTTTGGTCTTTTTTTCATTAAAATTTAGAAAATGTAAGAACATCCAAGCCTTAATGTTCTGTAAACACTGTAGCACTCGGTTACCAGTGTTGAACCAGATTTTTTGAGGGGGACATAGATCAGGCTGTCGTCCGCATAACAGTTAAAAGAAATACCGTGTTTCCTGAGAATATAACCAAGTGGGAGTAGGTAGAGAAAATAAATGAGGGCCGAGCACCGAGCGGTGGAGGACGCCGAGTCGTCGAGGCCGACACAGAAAGTCCGATTTGACAGGTAGGACCTGGACTTCTCCAGTGCTGTGCCACAGACGCCCACCAACTGCTCGAAACGAGCAATCGGGATTTCACGGTCCACTGTATCAAGTGCAGCAGTTGTATCTAAAAGTACAAGTACAACACAGGGACCAAAGTCGGTAGCTGAAAAAATAGCATTAAAAACTCTTAAGTCCGCTGATTGTGTGTTGTGCAATGGTGTGAAACCAGATTGAAACATTTCAAAAGTAGTTCATTTAAAAAGTCCACGAGCTAGGAATATACAGTCTTCGGTAAGATTTTAGGGAAGAAAGGACATCTGGAGATGGGCCTAAAATTTGCCAAAATAGTAGGATCCAACCCAGGTTTCTTTTATAAAAGGGATTAAAACTGCGTGTTTAAGATTCACAGGGACTACTCCAGAAGACAGACTGCTGTTAATAACTGTGAGAGAAGATGGCCCAACAGTGGTAAAAACCTCCTTAAAAAAATCGGGGCGGGTAGTATCATCTGGAGAACTCGAGGGCTTCAGATGACCCACAATGTCCTGCAGAAAAGGCAAAGTCACAGGCTCAAACGTGTCAAACACAGCAGGGCAGGGGACAAACGCCAAACGATCAGAAGCAGAAGGGTAAGTGCTCTGGTAGAAGTGATTTTATCAGTAAAATAGTTTAGAATAACAATATCAGAAAAATATTTTCTTTTAGCCTCTTTCACAGTGGATTGGTAACGACGCCGGCAATCCCTCAGTATTTGAAAAGACACTTGCAATTTGTCCTTTTTCCACTTTCGCTCAGCTCTTCGACACTCCTGTCTGGCAGTGCGGGTAGTTTCATTCAGCCAAGGCTCTGATTTGGATTTCTGCTGCCTGGTCTTTAATGGAGCCGCAATGTCTGTAGCGGTTTTACAGGTGTCGATAAACCATAAATCAAGAGCCTCTATACCCTCACACAGACTCGGGGATGACGCGCAACAAATTGATTAACCATCTAAAAATCCTTAACACTGAAATAGCCTTTTTACAAGAGATTCACCTTTTGCCGTAAGATCCCGCTAAACTTCACAGAGGTCAGGTGGGCCAACTTTATCACTCCTCATTTGCAAGCAAAGCATGTGGGCCGGCAATACTGATTCATAAATCAATCCCCTTCTCAGGGTCCACTGCCATCTCAGACCCTAATGGACGTTTTGTGATGGTTCCGGGTAGAATTGGAGCCGACAACCCGGAGTTGGCAAATGGCCCAAATTGGGACAATGAGATTTTTTTTTCTCTCTTCCTGACCTAAACTCTCACCAGCCTATTCTTGGAGGTGACTTCAACTGCTGTCTTGACCCCTCGCTTGATTGCTCATCCAAGAGGTCCCATGTTCCGTCTAAATCATCTAAAGCTATCAGGTATTCGCGGCACGTTGTGTTCCTACAATCCCATTGTAATTTCAGACCAGTCAGCTGTGGTCATGCATCCATGACCACACCTGACTGGTCTGAAATTACAATCAGTCAGCTGTGGTCATGGATGTTTTCCTTACCAGGCGAGTCTCTCTCCCTGCCACTTTAATTTCCCATTACTTTCTGACACCAATTTTATTAGCAAAATTAACAGTCCAGTTGATCTTTTCATATCCACTAATGTCAATCCAGATGTAACTGCAGCAGTTATATGGGAGTCATGTAAAGCTTACGTAAGAGGTGAAATAATGTCTTACTCTGCCTATCAGTCAAAGATTCCTAGGAAGAAGAAAGTCTCTCTCTCTCCAAGGATATAGCAGACACGCCCGATGCAGATGTTTTCAAAGAACTACTCGCAAAGAAGGCGGAATATGACATTCTGGTCTCCAATGAAACAGCCCTTTTAAGTCCCTTTTAAAAACGCGTCATGATTGTTACGAGTTTGGAGATAAACCGAGTAAATTGCTTGCTCGCCAAAATTCGTCAGTCCTCCTCATCAAGGCACGTTAACCATATTAACACAGATATTGGAACAACTATTAACCCCCAAACCATTAACAACCAGTTCAGAAAAGTGTTATGCTTTATTATGTTCCTCTGAGTGCATGAATAGCAGAACACAATACAAACACTTTTTTAGTTTCTTGGATTTCCCCTTTATTACCTGAAATGGCATCTGGTCTGGACGCAACATTTGCAATGAACAAAGTTAATTGTGCTTTAATGCTTATGCGGAATGGGGAATGCCTTGGCCCTGATGGTTTCCCTGCTGAATGTTTTTAAAACGTTGCTACTTAATGTGTTCAATGAATCGCTGCAAAGTGGCACGCTCCCTCTCACTTTGCGTCAGGCGACTATCTCTCTTATACTGAAAAAGGCTACAGGACCATCTGTCATCCGCCAACTAGATGCCTAGAGTTTGTCCTTCCAAATATCATTGCCACAGACCAAACGGGATTCGTAAAGAACAGATATTCCTTTCACAATGTCAGACGACTTTTTGATATTCTGTATTCGCCCACAACCTCTCACAACCCTGAACTGGTCATCTCAAGGATGCTGAAAAGGCGTTTGTCCGCACAAATAATGACTAATCTGACCATTTCTCCCTTGAAAGTGGTACCCAACAGGGCTGCCCACTTTCTCCGTTACCCTTTGCTATTGCCGTTGAACCTTTAGCGGTGGCCCTCAGGTCCAGTCAGATCCGGGCATCTCAAGAGGCGGCATAGAACACAAGTTACCCCTGTACGCTGATGATCTTGTACTAACTGTGTTGAAGGACTTTGTGCATATCTCAGGTTATAATTTAAATCTGCATTAAAGCCAACTCATGCCAGTTAATGCAGCAGCCACAGCGCATCCCCTCTCAGAGCCACTGTTCCGAGCGTCCCTGGAGCACTTAAAATATCCGGGTGTCTGTGTGACAAAAACCTATTCAGAATTATTTAAATGTAATTTCTCCCGTCTTTTAGCCGGGCTATCCCGAGATATCCACCGGCGGTCACTCTTGCCTCTGTCTCTTGCCGACCGAATAAATTGTATTAAAATTAATGTACTGCCCAAGTTCCTGTATCTTTTCCGGTGCATACCTATTTTCCTCCCTAAACCTTTTTTTCCACTCTCTTGATAGCTTAATCTCACAATTTATTTGGAACAAAACCACCCCAAGAATCCAAAAACAAATTCTGCAAAAACCCTAACTGTTGGGCGTCCTAGCTCTACCCAACTGGGCCGCAAACATTAGGAGAATAATGCACTGGTGCCACACCAACACCCGATCTCCACCATGGCTGCAGGTTGAGGAAGCCTCACGTAGTCCCTCCTCTCTGATTTCCCTGTTATGCCTCCCCCTGACTTCGTCACCAACCGCACACTCCAGTAGCGTGGTAGTGAAAAACTGGAACCAGTTCAGGTGGCACTTTGGCCTACAGGTAACACCTGTCTTAGCCCCGGTACATTCTAACCCTCTGTTCGCTCCATCATTTATTGACCAGGCTTTTTCGGTCTGGAAAGACCTAGGGATTGTGTAAATAAAACAGCTTTATATCAGTGGCACATTTGCTTCCTCCGACCAACTAACTCAGGTTTTCAACCTTAAGCCGGACCCATTTCTTTAGATATCTGCAAGTCAGGAATTTTGTTCACAATCGTTTTTCGGTTTTCCCTTCCCTCCCTTCCCCTACTCTCATTGATACCGTACTTGGTGTTGACCCAAGTCTCAATGGTTCGATTTCAATAACGTACAATACTCTTCTTGAAAGTCAGACAATCTCTGATGCTTTACGTGATGCTTTGTCTGCAGAGCTTGGTGAGGACATAGGTCCTGACAACTGGGAATACGCCCTCAGTCGAGTGGTTCATAGAGGAGAGATCCAAACACAGGCACGGCTTTACGGAAAAAATGGGTCTCATAACGCAAAAATAAATAAATTGAAGCATTCTATGAACGAAATTTGATTGTGGGAAGTCAAAATTCTGAAGTCTTTACACTGGTTTCCTGTGCCTCAAATTTGTCAATCAAATTTTTGCTAAAACAATACATTTCTGATTCGCTACTACGCTACGTACCGCCCAGACCTCTATGGGCCTTCTGGGCCTGCTTGTCTGTTCCCGGAGTCTGAACTAAACAAGGGTAAGTGGCGTTGGATTCTTGCGCGCCACGTATCTGGGACAAACTCCCAGAAAACTGCAGCTCGGCAGCCACTCTCAGTTCTTTAGCATCCAAGCTGAAGAGCTTTCTTTTTGATGTTGCCTTTCTTTAAATGGTTGTTGATTTCTTAAATTTTAAGTGTCTTATGCTGCGCTGTAACTTTTATTCTCGTGTTTTATCGGTTTGTTTTTTTCAGTTTTTGATGTAAAGCGCTTTGTGCTATGTGACTAAAACTGTCTTGCCTTAAGACAACTCTTAACGTTACATCCAAAATCTAAGACGATATTTAGTCTCGTATGGCAATATCGATGCAGCGTGTGTATATTGCCCAGCCCTAATACGTACGCACCTGCGTAAAATGTTAAAAACGTGATACTTTTGGGGCTGAAAGTATTGCGGCACCGCGGTGGATCGCCGGCGTGCGGCCGTGACGAAAAATAAATAAGTTTGGCCACTTACGTGTGGTTTTACATTTTTGAGTCAATTGATTTCACCTACCGCTCGCATGAGAGTACTTGGGCCTGCTGCTGGATTTCTGGGGTGTGACTATTTTAGACAAATAAATGCATTGTAAAGTCCACGTGGGATTTGTTTTTTTTTAAAGATTATTTTTTCTGGTTTTGTTTCCCTTTATTAGACAGAGACAGTGGATAGACATGTGTAAGGGTGAGACAGAGAGAGAGATGGGGGATGACACGCAGCAAAAGGCCGCAGGCTGGATTTGAACCCGGGCTGCTGCAGGACTCAGCCAACATGGGACGACCGCACTAACTCAGCGAGCTCCACGATGCGCTAGATTTAACTAATCGTCAAACTTCCTTCTGCCGATGAAACGACTTCCAACCGATCAAAGTAGGGAGGGTACTTGCCGAAAAGTCAGAGTGCGGTGTGTGGTCTCCGTGGTGACGCGGCTAAAAAAAACGTAGATACGGCTTTAGTTGACAAACAAGTTAAAAACTAATGGCGTGCCCGGTCACGAACCTTCCTTCCGCTCGCTCTGTCATAACTGCGCGTTACTGGCATCGACGGCTGCCGCTTTGCCTTTGCTGACCGACCGCGTTTGCGATAAAAACAGTGTTGGTGCGGTTTGTTTTTGTTGTATTTAATATCAATCAAAAATTATTTATTTAGCACTTTACATCAACCAGCAGTTATCCAAAGTGCTCAACATCAGAAACCAAGAGTAAAAACACGTAGCATACAATAGAAAGAATGAACATAGAAAACAGTAAAACCAGAAAAGGTCAAAAAGAAACAGAAGAATGAACTGGTCACACCACTGCTACGTATTAAAAGCCAGACAAAACAGATAAGTTTCGAGTTTGGCCCTAAAAACAGCTACATCTGTAAAAGTGCCAATATCAGGGGGGATAACTTGTTCCAGAGTCTCGGGCAGGCATCTGCAAAAGCCTGATCACCCCACCGTTTGTACCCGGACCTTGGGACTTCTAAAACTTGCGGATTTGAAGACCACAATGACCGGTTGTGCTCATGCAAAATTAAAATTTCAGACAAATACTATGGGCCAGACCATTTAAAGCCTTAAAAACAAACAAATCTTAAAAATTCTTAAAAAACGCACCAGGAGCCGACGCAGGTTGTAGAGAGTGGCAGTGATATGCGCACGTCTAGATTTGGTAAAAAGCGAGCAGCACCATTTTGCACAAGATGTGAGATGGTGTGCTGATTCAGACCAACGTAGAGAGCATTACAGTAGTCCAACCTTGAACTAATAAAGCATGAATGGCCTTTTCGAGGTTGTGCCTGCTCAGGAACGGCTTAACTTTAGCCAGCAGACGAAGCTGGAAAAAGTTCATTCTAACAACATTGCTGATCTGCTTGTTAAATTTCATGCTGCAATTAAAAGTAACCCCCCAAGATGCAGGAGCTCCCAAACTCAAAGCTGGACCATTTTGCATGCCTGAAGTACTGAAAATAATACACTCCATACACTCTAAGCGGGGAGTTTAGTGTGACACCGTCATTTTCTTTCATAGGCAAATCATCTACTTAGCAATGAAAAAACACGTTGCGCTTTCCAATAGTAGACCCTAAAGGCAGCATATATAAAGAAAACTTAATGGGGCCAGGAATGGATCCCTGGGGTACCCCACAAGAGAGAGGCGCAACTGACGAGAAGAGGTCACCAATCGTAACGGAAAAGCTCCCATTTGTCAAATAGGAGCTAAACCATTTGAGTGCCGAGCCTCTGATGCCTACGCAATGCTCAAGGCGAGAGAGGAGGTCTGAATGGTCCACTGTGTCAAACGCCTCCGTGAGGTCCAAAAGGACTAAAACAGTAGAATTCCCGGCACCTACAGACAAGGCAATATCATTATTTATTCTCAACAGTGCAGACTCAGTACTGTGACGTGATCTAAAACCGGATTGGAATTTTTTTAAACACAGAGTTCTGTTGTAAAATGTCTTGTAACTGTATACATTTTTCTTACACTCACCGGCCACTTTATTAGGTACACCTGTCCAACTGCTCGTTAACACTTAATTTCTAAGCAGCCAATCACA